>NC_091474.1:192097601-192398737 GCF_036971445.1 Narcine bancroftii
CGATTGTACAGAATACAGTTTGTGGTCCACAATCCAAGAAATTGATTGAGAAGTTTATCATCACAGTTTGCTCTGCCAGAACCAAGGCTCTGAGAAATGAAAGAGTTGTAGCCACAGAGTGACAGAGAGAAGGAGGCATGTTTCTCACCATAATGGATTTTGACTGCCCACAATGCAATAATATTCTCAATTCAATTGTAGATTCCAGTCAAAATGTGTGTGTGTGTGTGTGTGTGTGTGTATAATTGAATGGAGTGCAGAAACTGAGACATTTTTTGGAGTTTTCATTTCCCCACCAAGAATGAACCCCATTGTGAATGTGTAATTTAATGAAACTGACTTCCCAATTAAAACTTAATTGAAGTAAAACAGATAATCAGTTTGTTGCTATTGAAATTACATTTGACCACCTGAAAAAATAATTCAGAATTTGTGACTTAGGACATTAAGAAAAGTATGAAACAGCTGATACAAATGTTCAACAGAACAGTGGATATGTGCTGAAACCTGTAAATAAATGGTAAGTCTCCGGATTCCAGTAGATGGATCACTGAGCCAAGGGCCACAATTGAGAAAGTAAATTCTGTTCTTGTCAAGGAGGTTAGTTTGAGCCCTTTGAAAAGGACTGATTGGGGGCACAACTAAACTGTTGATCCCATTCTGACAACCACATTTCTAAAGAAACAAGAAAGTCCAAAACAGCAGATTTAGTAGAATGATTACAGAGATGGGGAATTTCAGCTTTCATTAAAAAGGGAAGCTGGAGTTGTTTTCCTTGGGTTAAAAGTTTAAGGGCGATTTGACAGAGGTGTAACAGATTATGATGACTTTTTTAATCTAGTAAATTGACAGATAACTTTTTATTGCTACACAATTCAATGTCTGTGGGCATTGGGATGAAAGGAAAGACAAATAATACAGAATTATAAAGTGAAAGACAAATGATACAGACTGGATGTGAAGAGAACCTTTTCTAAAATGCAACGTGACAATGATCTGGAACTCATTGCTTCCAGGGGAGGAAACAGTTAATCAAGGCCTTTCAAAAGATATTGAATAAACACAAGGGAAAACAAAATCTGCAGGCTGTAAGGAAGGAATGCAGGAACAGGACGATGGGATTGTTCCACAAAGAAATGCTGTGGATTTACAAAACAATCACCTTCTATGCTTCAATTCTAATTTATGAAATCTATAGTAGGTGAAAGAATTTTCTCTGGGCCTGTATTAACTGATGTAAGAAACAAGAGCAATTTGATGAAAGGTTGGTACGTTTATTTCAAAAGAACAGAATATTATTTTCACAAGCGGGTGTATGTATTATGTAATATTTCAGAAAACCTTAATGTACTCTACATCTTTATGAACATAGATCATGAAATACACATTTACTTACAAAATATAGATGTCAGATCTATTATCAGAGAACATACAAGACATCACATACAACCCTGAGATACTTTTTTTTTTGCAGGCGAGGCAGAAATACAACTTATTGGTAGTGCAAACCAGTAAAGAACATTTTCCATTCTCCAATGCTCCAGCATAGCCCCTGTAGCCAAAGAAGTTTTAAAGATCATAGCTACTGCCTCAACTTTCTCTTCTCTCACTTCCCACTGGAGTTTGGGGTACATCATACCTGGTCCTGGGAACTAATCAATCTTGATGCTTTTTTAAGAAGATCCAAAACTTCCACTTCCTTAATCTCCTCATTGTCCAGCACACATGCCTGTTCAATTTCAACCTCACCATGATCAAGATCCTTTTCTCCTGTGATTACTAATGCAAAGTATTAATTTAGAACCTCCCCAACCTCCTCTGCCTCCAGGTACATGTTGCCTCCTTTTCTGGCCCCATCTTCATTCTTGTCATCCCTCTGTTCTTCACATACACATAGAACAAATTCCCCCATCCACTCCGCTTGCAGTGAGTAGGTACCAGTCATTATTAGGCAAGTTGAAATCACCTATAACTATAACCCTGCATTTTCCGTACCATTCCAAAATCTGCCTGCTTATCTGTTCCTCAGTATCCTGAGGGCTATTTGGGGGCCTATGGACTGCTCTCAACATAGTGATAGCTCCCTTCCTATTTCTGACCCACCCACACCATCAGTAGACACTTCCTCAGCAGTGTCCTCCCTTTCTATAGCCATGATACTGTCCCTGACCAGTAATGCTACTCACCACCACCCCCCCCCCACCACCTTTTCTACCTCCCATCCTATTATTTTTAAAACACCTAAACCCCAGTACTTGCATCAGATTATCTTGCCCTTCCTCCAGCTAATTTTCAGTCATGGCCACAACATCGTAGTTCCACGTAATAGTTCATGCTCTAAGTTCATCCCCTTTATTCCTAATACACCTGGTGTTGAAACCCATCCTTCTAACTGACTACCTTTATGTTGTGTCCCTGCCTGTCCTTCCTCACCAACTCAGAACACATGGGATCATGTTTTTATCCTTCTCCCATAATCTCTGCACTCACATTCTGATTCCCACTCCCCACCATCACCACCAAACTAGTTTAAACCCTCCCCAACAGCTCGAGCAAACCTCCCCACCAGGATATTGGTTCCTCTCCAGTTCAGATGCAGCCTGTCCTTTTTATCTAAGTTAGAGCTTTCCCAGAAGAGATCCCAATGATCTAGAAATCTTAACCCTGCCTCCTGCACAAACTCTTCAGCCATGTATTCATCTGCCACAACTTACTGTTCCTACCCTCTATGGCTCATAGCACAGGCACCAATCCTGAGATTACCACCCTTGAAGTTCTGCTTTTTAATTTTTTTCCTAGCTTCCTATATTCTCTCTTCAGGACCTCATCCCTATTCCTATCTACGTCATTGGTCCCCACGTAGACACATCTGGCTGCTTGCCCTCACCCTCCAGAATGTTATGAATTTGATCAGAGACATCCCTGACCCTGGAAACTGAGAAGCAACATACCACCCGGAAGCCTCTATTTCATTCACCATGCCTCCTGTCTGCTCTCCTTACCAAAGGGTCCCCAATTACGATAGCTCTCCTCTTCTGAGCCAAAAGACCAGCATCTGTGTTGGAGACATGATCACCCTGACTTGTCCCTGGTAGACTGTTCATCACCCCCCCCCCCCCAACAGTATCTTAAACAGTATACTTGTTGAGGTGAACAGCAAGGGGTTGAGGGGTTCTCTGCAATATATGGTTCAATACATCATTCTAATATACTATACTATAATATACTGTTGAACTTTAGAAATGTTACATTGCATTTATGATTTTTCCCTCATGATGACTTGTGATAAAAGTGTGATTCCACTGGACATATAACCTTTACTTTCTCAAGGTGCATCTAGTTTTGAGTTAGCAGACTATTTGACCACAGTGACACTTGGGTTCAAGTACCAATACATGTGAACCTTGCAGAGAGAGAAAAAAATCACTAAATACCAATCAAATCAGCACTCCACATCAGATAGAGAAACCAGATTATTTTCCATTTCCAGGATCTGTACTTCTAAGGCCATCCGGAGAGCATCAGATAAGATAATTTACCCAAGCACAGAAGCAGCTATAGTTCAATTAAATATTCTTATTCAATTAGCCACCACAGAAAGCTGGCTTGATTTTTAATTGTTTAACATGGAGAAAAGTGTGTTTACAGAAGGAATCACAAGATTCCATTCTGAATAAAATAGGAAGGAAATACATCTTGCAAAATGCTGCTGGCCCATTTTAATATATTTAAAATTTTCACTTGTTCTCCTTGTTCCATTCTTTCCAAAGCTTTCCAGAACAATTCTAAAACTCTTGATGAAGAGCAGTTATCATCATACACTGAAACAAACCTTCCCCAAGACCCCAGGAAACAAAAATGAATTCAATAAAAAAAACCCAGCACCTTTTCCTTCAGAAACATCAAACAGAGGTAAAGAATAAAATCCAAGCAGAATATAGCAAAGGATGTCACTGATCCATCATGCCCGCGTTTTGTCAGGATCTCCTGCTCTTTCCTCTTGCTCCACATTTTCCTGCCATATTTTGCCAATTCCCTTTTAAAATAGATATTCAATCTGCTTCAACTAACTTTTCAGATTGCACTATCCAGGTGGGAAGAAATTGCTGCACAAAGAAGAAATGCATTTCTAAATCCCTCTGAGTCATTTGTCAATCACGTTAAATTTATTCTGTGGTGAGTGACCTTTCAGACACAAATGCTTCTGCAGTTACCCTCGCATTTCAGTTAAATTCTCTTTAACCTTCTCTATTCCAAAGAGCACAGTTCTACTTCTTCTAATCTCACCACTTAAACCATGTCTCCAACCCTGGGGTCTATAACTTTGCTGCTTTGACTTGCAAAGTGTGCTTAAAAAAAATACTGCAAGTCCACTTTTCATTTGTACGCATCCCAATTGATTTTAAGTTCAATTCCAACATAACAATTCTGAATTCTATGTTTGGAGACTAAAATTTGAAATACAACTCTAGATGGCAGAAAATTAGTTTTAATTATTAAAATGGGTGAAATTTAAACATAATTAACAAGGAAGTGCAAAATATGAACTTTAATGTAGCATATTTTAAAAAGTTATGAAGATTCTCAATACTGTGAAGGTATCTATCTTTTGATAGCTTTCAAATTCTTTTTTCGACATCCATATTAGTGTTCATGTGCACATATTTTCATTGTAGTGACTGTTGCTTTTTAAGTTTAATGCAAGATGCATTGAAGTTTGACTGAAATCATTATGCCAAGCATGGAACTCTGTATCATTAGCCTTACTCCATAATCCAACCGTTATTTTCAAATGGTTCTGAACTTGTAAGATTTTTCTTTTCTGTCAGGCTGTAACATTTCCTTTTCTAAAGTGGATGTATTTGTTTTTATCATTCTAGGTAACCTCTCCAATTAGTGGACAGCAGAACTGAATTTTGAGCTTTGTACAGACTGATGCATATAGGTTACCCTTGGATATAGACTGCAGTCCAAATGTGGACCTGTCATTCAAGGAAAAGCTCGGTCACTTCAACTTCTTTATTTTCATTTTCTAACTCAAACATTTTTTTTCTATAGATTTGACTCATTTCTTGATTCAATGTTTTTTGTAATATCGTAACTTTTGAACCATGAAATATATTTTGCAGAAAAACTGTTCAGCAAGAACTCTGTTCACGATACTACTACTGTGTCATCTCCACATTTGTGGTACTACCTACATATGCAAATAACAATGTTATATTTTCTTGAAGCTAATAACTCCCAACTAACTCCAGTGTTTCGATCAGCAACGTATCAGAAGCCCTACCATAGCCTAGCCTTATTCCAATACATGCTATGATTCAAATAATGGGCTTGTAATTCCCACATACAGCATTTTCCCATGCTACATATTAAAGGGCCTTCAATGCTCTACTTTCTGTCCAGCACATCAGCCTCACCCCCATGCAAGTCGTTGCTTGTTCATTAAAATATTTAGATTGATTAAGTCACCCTTGTCCAAAAAGTCATTTTCATCTGTGTTCTTTCTTTAAGCACTGTATGACTTTTAAATGTGGAATTGTGTTTGAAATGTGGACTTCAGCGTGCCAGTCCTGCACATGAAAAAGGTTGTTGTACATCGGCAGCACACTTTGAAACTGCTGCAACTGTGAAGTGCACAATGATGACCAAGTGTTGTGGCTTCATGGAAAAAGAAGCTCTTTGTCGTGCTGTCCTTAGCTTAGCCACTGATAGGGAGCTTGCCATTGAAGAGAAGCATGGTTCTTCTGAAACAGGTCATGTTTTCTTTCTTTTAACCATTCAAAACCTGGTTTATGAACACGCGATTCTAGAATAAGAGGACTATTAAGACCAATGCTAAAAGGGCTCGTTATGACATTTGAAGTAAAGCGATTCTCCATTATTGTGGCTCAATCCCCTCTCCTTTGCTCCATGTTGGTGTGCTAGTAAACCTCAGTGTGGAGAGGTTGCCTGTGATGGGCTGGCAAGGATGCACAGTGCAGTCATTCATCGCTGAGATGTCAAGCGACGTCAAGGCAGCTTGGCCTCTATTGCAGGGGCAGGCCATTGTTTCAGACTGACGGAAGCACCACAGGTTGATAGAGCCAACCAAATTCCATGGTCTATCTCATCGCCTCCTGGTAGATGTGATAGAATTTGGTTCCCCCTCCCTCCCCCTTTGATTGGTTGCACAGCTTTCCAGTCTGGAGGTTTCTCTTCAGCAACGTTCAACAACTGGTAACCACCATATAGTCTATAGCACAGAAAAACCTCTTTGGCCCAACTTGTCCAGCCAACCAACATCTGGGCAAGTCCCATTTTGCATGCAATTGGTCTGTATCTTTCTAAACTCTTCTTATCTGTTTATCCTTGAAGAAGGGATCAAGCCTGAAGTGTCTGTTATTTATCTTTACCTCCTATGGACTCAGCAAGAACTGTTAAGTTCCTCCAGCATTTCTCATTTTAAAAAATCTATTTACCTGTCCATTCATCTTCTAAACATCATAACAAGACCGATGTCCTCTACTTCCTCTGGCAGCTTGTTCTAGAAATGGACCATCCCTGAGTGAAAAAGTTACCTCTCAAGTGCCTCTTAAATCTCTCCCCTCCCATAATAAATCTATGCCCTCTAGTTCTAGAATCATCAATCCCGAGGTAAAAAACTATGAACGTTCACTTTGTCCAGGTCTCTCATTATTTTTTTTAACCCTCTATAAGGCCACCCCTACACTGCAGGGAATAAAGACCCAGCCCATCCAACTTCTCACAACTCAAACCCTCCAGTCATTGAATTTGTAACGACAGAAATTTTCACTGGCTATTCTTGTACTCAGGCCCAGAATTACACTGATGCGTAACCTTCCACATGCAATATGATCATGAAGCTGAAGGATATGCATCCAAGTATAAGGCCACAGTGAATGGAGTATTAGATTGGTCCTTAAAGATACTGTGGCAAACAATGGGAACGGAATATATATCTTGAAGGGAGCAGAGTATTATCTTCACGCAGCAGCAATGGAGATAACATTAATGCAGAAACATCCAACAATAAAACAATTATAAGAGTATGTTTTAAGTGGTTGGACAGATTCAAACATGGCTGAAGGAAAATGTAACACTGATGTTGTAAGCTATATACATCTCAGGGCTTCATGAAATGGAGCCACAGAAAATTATAATCAAATTATAATTAACAAAGCAGAATAATGGAAGAATTTCACTGGACCATTTGGGCATTGCTTTCATGAAAGCTGCAGTGCATAAGTTTATATATTTTAAAACTTTACACAGAAATCTGACAGGGTTGGCCCACAAGTACGCAGCCTGCCCAAACTGCAGAAAATTTCCATGGAGAGCACGACTCCAATTGTGGCACTAGCTGAAAATGCCATTCCAGTATGTCACAAACTACCGAGAGAAAAGTATGGGCATCTTTCCCCCCCACAACCCCCCCACTGATGGTCAGCTATTTGAAATAATTTGAGATAAGATACATGAGGTCATGCATTCCTCCCACAGCAAAATTAGCTCCAGTTTCATGAAACAGGGTTTTCCTGAGAAGATTATTTGGGGGAGTAGTCCACAAGTTCAATCACTTCAATTATCAGCAATTTATGAGATGAAATGGGATCAAATATTGCTTCATACCTCCTTGTCATCCAATCTCAGAAAGAGATATTGAAGGATTACAATGTACAGCGAAAGAAACTCTAAAGGAGCAAGTAATGCAAGACAGATGAAATCTTGCCTTTTTTTGAACTACAGCATAATTTTGCACTCCAGGATATGAAGTTGACTCAGTTAAGTTTAACCGAAGGAATGCGGAAGAAAGGCAGTTGAAGCATATTTTGACCTATTTTGTAAAGAGAAAGGTAGTATTGGCGGATAATAAATTAACAGGGTGGAGATGAGAAAATTGCATTGAGATGGTAGAGACAAACAACTTCCCGGATTATCTTGCAAGTATAGTGGAGAGATTCAGAAAGGTTCATGTAGATTACCTGACTTCAGTAGTCAAAGAGATTCTTGAACTCCTCCCTTCAATGGTGCCAGAGATGGATGCTAATATTAATATACGGTGACTTTCCAGATACAACGCGAGCAACAATTATAATGACCAAATACAATTTAAACAACAACAAATTGGTTAAACTACTAAATTTATAAATGCTGTTAAGCTAGTTTCACTGTTTGTTAACAGGAGAAAATAAAAGAGACAACAGTGCATGATGCATTTGATGATGTGTGTTTAACGGTATAAATTTCCCAATCGGAGAAGAATCTTGAATAAACCAAAGGCAACATTTAGATCTTGTTTCCCACATCGTATTCTGCACGTTACTCCATCAGAAGCAACAAACTCACAAACAAACATAGCAAGAGGATATGTGGGGAAACCGATGTTATCCAGGATAATGTGGTCGAACTCCATCACGTACTTCAGAATGGTAATCATTTATTTTAGAGCAATAAAAAGAATGTACTCACATTTTTACATGCACTCAGGCACTCATACACATTAAACACATTGCTAATGCAAGTTCCTTTGTCATGGGAGGCATGATAAATCTGTCCAGCATAATGCGCACAAACTGATTTCGATTATACTTTGGATCAATTTTTCTTTCCTTGCAGGTGATTATGCCAGACTAATTCTTCTCATCAAAATGCTACATCTGAACCTACG
The DNA here is from genome assembly GCF_036971445.1 of Narcine bancroftii. Lineage (NCBI taxonomy): Eukaryota > Metazoa > Chordata > Chondrichthyes > Torpediniformes > Narcinidae > Narcine > Narcine bancroftii. Next base: position 192,106,276 of record NC_091474.1, read on the forward strand.
GAATGCAAAAAGGATTCGACCTACTGGCTGCTAGTTTGCTACTTAACTTTTCAAATTTAAAGTCACATTTCAAATTTAGAGATAACCAATGTAGATTAACGTCACTGCGTAACTTTCAAATTAAATATTTCATGGTGTAAATTGACATTGTTCCTGAAATAGAGCAGCAGCTCGGCCTTGTTGCTGATACTTACCTTGGCATCTATAAGGAGAATATAGTGTTGCAGGTGTTCTGTGACAATGTGATTGCCTTTTCACCAGAGTTATTGATAGGAAGCCTCATGCAAGAGACTCCAGTTGATTAACTAGTGAATTACCCCATTGTCCACAGTACCAAGATGTTAATTTGAGGCTCTACTATCACCTCATATACTGTAAAAATTTGTGTATAATGTGTTTTGTGTATAATGCGACCCCACCCCATTTTTAAGGGGAAAAAACGAGAAAAATTTTACCCCCGTGTATAATACGACCCCCATCACCTCGCCCGCTCGATTCGCGCTGGCGTCTCTCTCTCTCCCTCCTCGCCTGCCCGATTCACGCTGGCGTCTCTCTCTCTCTCCCCGCCCGTCCGATACAGGCTGGCGTCTCTCTCTCTCTCTCCACTTGCCTGCCAGATTCACGCTGGCGTCTTTCTCCCCCCCCTCGCCAGCCCAATTTGCGCTGCCGTCTCTCTCCCCATCCCTCGCCCGCCCGAATCGTGCTGGCATCTCTCTCCCCCCTCGCTTGCCCGATTTGCGCTGGTGTCTCTCTCCCCCACCTCGCCCACCTGATTCACGCTGCTATCTCTTCCTCCCCCCCCCACCCCGACCGAACCAAGTCGTCAATGTAAGGCACCTGCTGATAATCTTACTGATCATTAAACTTGGCATAAAAAATTGTTTAAATAATAACCTCGTATATAATCTGACCCCCCTACTTTGAGCTCGAATTTCGGTACAATTTTTTTTGCATTATACACGAATATTTACGGTGAGTGTAAATGAACCCAAACACTATTTAAGGAAGAGGAAAAAGTTTTCTTTGGTCTCCTGGCTAGCTAATTTCCAAACAATTTCAGACCTCGAACAGTACAGGGATAGGTCCCATGGCCCGCACATCTGTGTCAAACATGATGCCCAAATCAAACAAAAACTGTTGCTTGCACTTGATAGAAATCCCTCCATCCCCTTCATATTCTTGTGCCTATTAGAAGCCTCCTAAATGCGACTATTAATATCTGTTTTCACTACTCCTCCTAGTAGCCCATTTCAGGCACCTACCAATATCTATGTAAGATATTTGCCCCCCCACCCCCCCATAGCTCCCTGTAACTTCCTTCCCCTCACTTTAAACACGTATGTGACGTTTTTCGCCTGAGGAAAAGATTCTGAATGTCCTTAAAATGGAAAATGCTGGCTGCGGGCAACATCTGTGAAGCAACATATAATTTTGTCTTAACATGTTTCCTGGCCTGCCAAGTATTTCTAGGGTTTTCTGTTTATATTTTACAATTAAAGTAAATAATTTAGTGATTAGACAGTAGAAGAACATCAATATTTCCAGCCAGAGAAAGTTGGAGCCTGGAATCTAGTGGCTAAAGAGGATGGTAAAGGCAGAAACTCAAATGTATGATAGATTTGCATGTGCGCGAGAGGGCATGCAATTTCCAAGATTTGGAAAGCAGATTTGACAGAAATAACTTTCCCTTGGCCAGTACGGAAATCTTGGCCTGAACACCTTTCCCTTTCTTTGTGTGTTTGTGACATTTCATATCTGACAAAAATATGTTTATTTAAACACGTTTCAGTTGTTTATTACAAAAGCGTATCATGTGCTGGCCTTCATTAGTCAGGGGATTGAGTTCAAGAGCTGCATGGTAATATGGAAGCTCTGAAAAACTGCTTGGACCACACAAGAGTACGGTGTTCAGTTCTGGTTGTCTTATTATAGGAAGGATGTGGAAGCATTATGAAGAGTTCAAGGAGATTCACCAGGATGCTACCTGGATTGGAGAACAGAGACTTTTCTCTTTAGAGTGAAGGAGGATGAGAGGCAACTTAATGGATATGTCTAAGATTATGAGAGGCATACATAGGAGAGTCAACATCTTTTTTCTGCAGACAGCAATAGCAAATGCCAGAAATATCCATTAAGGTGAGTGGAGCAAAGTTCAGGAGAGATGTCAGAGTTCAAGTCTCCCCCCCCCCCCCCCCCAATACAGTGAGTGGTGGCTGCCTGGAATGCATTACCTGGGGTGGTGATGAATGCTGATACAATAGGAGTGTTTAAAAGACTCTTAGAAAGGCACGCAAGGAAAATGCAGGATTATGGGTGTGAGGTAGGGAGAGATTAAATTGCTGTGGAATGGGTTTATATAGGTTGTCACAAGTGTGGGCTGAAGCTCCTGTGCTGTGATGTAATGTTCTATGTTCCATGGAGTTGGATCTCTTTTAGAAATTGAAAAGAGTTCGTCATCAGTTTAAACTGTTCAATTCTTTCCATTAAGATATAAACGATCTTTATATGACTGAAATGTGCTACTTGGTTGATGATTTTAATGCAACTTTAAATAGCTGAGATACATCTATTTGCTTATTACTATTGGAACATTAATACTAATATCATCTTAATATCAACTGCACCAATCTTCCTCATAGGCGTGGACTTTAGTCCACTAATTACCTGGGCACAAGCCCAAAAAAAATCCACAATAATATTCCAGAAGTAGTAAAAAAGAAAGGCAGAGCAGTGGATATGTGAACAGCTTGAACATGATCACACTACCAACAAACCCAATCCTTCTCTCCACCACACTTATATATTCACAAACATACAAAGTACACCTCCAATCAGGAAACATAACACTACCAGGTCAGTAAGGTAATGCAATTAAAAATCACTCAAGCATTTTCCTCCCCCAGCCATGAAAAAATTAGACGAATGGGATTCGGACACTTCCTCTGAGGGATTAGTTAATATCTCACCAGACTCACAACACACAACTGCCAATGAAGCGGTGCCATTCATTTTTTTTAGATCGTTGCTTTTGCTTCGTTGGTTCATTGGCATAAATTTTTTTAAAAAAGGTTATTTGACAGACAAATGCATCATTAAAGATAATGATCAAAATTACTCCTCCCCCCCCAAAAAAAAAACACTGGCAGCTCTGCATACAACTATCAGATTTTACTATAATGAATACTTGGGGGTTTTGGACCCTCAGACAACTTTGCCCAAATATGAAGTTCCAAACATAATTTTGGCTGAGTGGCAGAATTATTTTGCCTGTTCCCCAACTTCTGACCCCTCATGGAACCCACTTGTGAAAGGTGACTTCCTGCCATTTCCAGCAGTTCTTTTGCACAATATTATTTTAGAACATGGAACAGTACAGCCCAGATACAAGCTCCTCATCCCATATGAGTGTGCCAAACAAGATGCCCAAATTATACTAAAACTCTGCCACCTACCCTTGGTAGATATCCCTTCATCCTCTCCATAGTCAAAGCCTTTAAAAACCTACCATCCTGTATGAAAGATTTGCTCTGCACACCTCCTTAAACTTCTTAAGATTCTGACAGTCCACCCTCTCACGATTTTATAAAACGGCACCACAGTTAGCATGGTGGTTAACACAATGTTATTACAGCATCAATGATCTGGGTTTGAATCTGATGCTGTCTATAAGGTGTTTGAACATTCTACCTGTGATCACATGGGATTCCTTTGAGTGTTCCAGTTTCCTCCCACCCTCCAAAAGCATACAGGTTTATAGATTAATTGAAGCAGCACGAGGTCGTGGGCTAGAAGGCCAATTGCCATGCTGTAGCTCTAAATTATATTTTTAAATTAAAAATTAAACCTCTGTCAGGTAACATCTCAGCCTTCAATCCCCAAGATAAAACAACCCGTTTGCCCAACATCTCCCAATCCTTATCCTGCCTAAATTAGGCAAAGCCTTGGTAAACTTTTTCTGTATCCTTTCCAAAGCCTCCACATCCTTCCCGTCATGAATTGTACACAATACTCCAAGTGTATCCTGACCAAAGTTTTACATAATTGCAATGTGACTTCCTTATGTTTCTAAACTCAATGAACTGACCAATAAGGTCAAGCAAACCATACACTACAGGGTTACAACACCAATCCTTGCAGAACACCACTAGTCACAAGCTCTGTGAATAAAACCCTTCCACCACTGTCACCCATCTTCGCTGGGCCAGCCAATTCCATGGCCAATTCTCAATTCACCATGGATCCCCTGCATCTTCACTTTCTGCACAAGTCTATCATGTGGAATACTGTATATTCTATCTTCTTTGGCTTGGCTTCGCGGACGAAGATTTATGGAGGGGGTAAAAAGTCCACGTCAGCTGCAGGCTCGTTTGTGGCTGACAAGTCCGATGCGGGACAGGCAGACACGATTGCAGCGGTTGCAGGGGAAAATTGGTGGGTTGGGGTTGGGTGTTGGGTTTTTAATAAAAAAGCAATATTTTAAATAAAATGGTTTTTCTTAATTTTTAATGTTTGTGAGTGTGAGCGACTGTCACATGAATCCCTGTTGCTTGATAGCTTTGCCAGCAGGTTCGACCTGGCTGTGCCTTCACTGGCCATTAAAAACATTCTGTGGGATCTTTACTTGTGCTGAAACTCACTAATTATATTAAAACAGATTCACTGAGCATGTTCTTGCTGGATCTTTCCACTCAAATCAAGGAAACTCACTGCTCCAAGAAAATTTCAGATTGTATCAACTGGCACAAAAAGTGGGTAACGGAAGAGAGGTTTGTACTCAGTGTTCAAATTCATCCAAACCCACCATGTTATTTCTTTGAAATTAAATGCATTTTTTTTCTCCAATTTCCTTTTAACCATGGCGGTGTGCAAATCATTTTCTTCATTCCTAAACAACGCTTTCAAATGAAGTAACAAACTATCAGCTGCCACAAAGAGAACACCAACCAGTGAACCTGAATCTTCTACCTTAATGTTTAATATTTGGGAATGGAATTCCAAACAATAAATTGGCAAAATGGCATTTCCTGGTCCTAACTTGCTTTTTATTAAAAATTACAGAGGAAGGAATTTTGTTCTCCCAGTGGCATTAGATTCAGAGAAAGCTTTAGAAACTAATTATGACCATTAATGGGGTATCTGGGTCTCATTTGGTGCCCTCTGGTGTAGTATTTTTTTTCTCTGGAGTACACAAAGTAATAAGGTGCCTGATGATACAGATTTACTTCTATGAATTACATTGTGAGAATTACATAAATACTAGAAGAAATTGACAGTTTTAAGCATCTGGAATTTCCTCAAATAAATTTCCTGTAGGGTTAGAAAGGCACATCAGGTACTGCATTTAAACAAAATGTTTGCAGGTAAAATTAAGGATAATAACTGTTGGAATAAGATGGGGCATTGTACTTTAGGGCTTTCCTTCCATCTCTATTGTGAGTATTACCCTTCTGCAATCCCAAATAATAGTGTACTCCATTTTGTTAAGTTATTTTTTTCCTTCAATTAAGATGGATGTTGCACACATCTCATAATTACAGAACAAGTTATGTGTGAACTCGACACCCATTATATCAATTAGTAGCTTAATTACTATCTTGAGTGACTGTACAACAAAGGGTTACTAAATCTGTCATCTTCTAATATTTTTAAAACATTGTTTCAGTGACACAAGTAGAGAATTCAAAATAAGCATTTCCGTCAAATAGTTTTACTACTGCATTATAATTAATGGGAAATATTTTTTTTAAATTGGAGACACCCAATATACTATTGCTGACATGCCATGGCTAATTAAGAACTTCTTGCACGAAAGAAGCGCTAATTGTTTTTCCACAGTTCTCCTTCCCTTGTCCTTGTGTCCTTGCTGAGACTAGCAGTCACAGGCCCAGGCGTAAATCTCTGTCACGTATCTTGTCACTGAACATACATCATCACTTTCTGCTCATCCTTGATTCATTCTGCTTGCTCACAGCAATTATCTCTCTCTTAGTGCTTGACCTCTTGGCAAATAGAGTGCAGCAAGGTTGCTAATTTTTTTCCCATGGACTTAGCAGTTAATTGATCTCCATTTGGCTGCCCAGAAACATTTTCAATGAGCTGGCGAAATGATAAATCAGCTTGTGCCAGTTAAAAATCCTCTGCATCCTTAGCTGTGCACATTCTATCTTGCCATTATTGACCAAGGTCCTGATTGTTAACATTTAGCAACAAAAGTCCAATCACCACACCATGAAAATACCGATCATTGCTTTATGTAGCATCTGTTTACAACTCTTGAAACAACTCTTTGGGTGGTTTACATTGGCACATTCCATTAGTTTTAAACTAGACTGTTTTCTTTCTGGAAGCCAAATTAAGTACCAAAATTACCTATTCAAACAATAATTGCCAAGGGAACACTGACCCTTTGCCCTGCCTGACAGAGTGAGATGAGTTGAACCCACACTGGCTCAGAATGGAGAGACTAGGTTAGAAGGGTGTGAGAATTGACTGAAAAGAATTTCCACCTGCCAAGGACACATTGAAAACATTCTGGCGGTCTCCAGTGCACTTCTGCATCACTGCTACAAGTTGCGATGGGTTAAGATTTCAATTTTCAACCTTAAAGTGGTAAATAGCAACCTTAAAAGGCTAAGTGTTTTGAATTTGAATATACAACCCTACTGTGACAGCAGTGTCATATTGGTATTGAATGTAAATAGCAGACTATATCCTGTTACAAACTAAACCTATTTAAGGGCAAATAAGACTAGAGTGAAAAAGAACTATAGTTTTGGAGCCTGTTTTTAAAGTCCCAATGGTGTGCATGTGCGCGTATGTGTGCGTGCGCTTCTTCACCAAATTAAATTTTAAAATTTTTTAAAACGAGTTCTTTTCAGTTTTGAGCTTTTGCTGTTCCCAAATGATTGCAAATTGGATATTCAGTTTAACCTCTGAATTACTCACATCAGAAAATCTGTATTCAACTTCAACATCAAATGTTGTTTCTACTCTCTCTTTTAAAATGCTCAGAGGAATGTCATATAAACACATTGCAAAGTACTTAGCCAAAATTTCTACTTTAATAGTTTCTATGCTAATAATCTTGCTGATTGAAGAAAACACCAAAACAATCTAAAATTGTCAAGATGCAGATACTTCAAAAATCAGGTGTGAAATAAATCTCCAAAAGCAAGCTGAGGAACCACCCCACCTTGAACTTTGAATGGGATTTACATAACAATGTTTGGTGTCATCACCCTACTGCTAAAGCTGCCCATTCTGTTCTCCCCCCACCCCCAACACCCCCCCCCCCACCCCCCCATCTGATTGTGAAAGCAGAATGTCCATCCAATAATGCCCAAGGCTTGGGCTTCAGGCACTACAGATTTTAATTTATCTGAATTTAGATCCATAGCATGGTAACAGGCTACTGCAACAATAATCTTACCCAGGGCTCCAGAACTTCTTGGATTATTAATGTAACAACTTTTGTTTTGCGCAGCAAATGATGTTTCAGATCCAAGAGTCACAAAAAGAACAATTCTTAATTTTACAGGTAGTACATTGGATTGAGCAGAAACCAACACAGTTTCAAAATAAGAATGACCTTATTTGAGTCCAAATCACAAGGTTGAGTCCAATTTATTGCTTTGGTACCAAAACAGTACACTTGTTGCTACTTTTCGACGTTGTTACGATTGCAGAATGACTCAACAAATTTATTAGGAGAAGTTCATAGTTATGACTATGAGAAATCAAGAACGAAACAGAGGCCTCTTTCTCTGAAAGGGTTCAGGAGAATTCAGGCATGATATCATAGTAAACATTATTTTTCTTTCTATGTTAGTTCAAGGACACTCATTTTCAAAATAAATAACTCAATATCAGCAATGTAAAAAAAAACTACAGTTGATGGCAATTAAACCAAAAATTGACCTTGTAGTAAATAATGCAAAATTTATAGGCTTAGCTTTAGATGATTGATGCAAAGAAGAATGAACCAATAAAAGGAATGCAGACGTTTAAAATGTGAAGAGGTTTCTGGAGGTGAAGTAAAAGGCAAACAGCAAGTGTTTTGTGAAGACACCATAGAGTGGACATTTGTCCACAGACCTTTGTAACTGAGCAGCAGCTGCTAAATTTTGGAAGCTCAATAAAAACTGTGCATATACAAATGAAATACAATAAATTACTAATCCCTCATTTTATGAGTGACAAATAACACCAGTGCACAAAAGTGCCAGAGTCAATTTGACTCCTGCAGGCACACCAGCTCACCTGCTTGACTTGTGGTAATGCTGACGGCGGCAAACAGCCTCTGGGTGCGGCTCACGTCTGAGACTCCATTCACAGCTTCAACCTCAAATGTGTAGTTTGCATGGGCCAGCAGGTCTACAACAGTCACATATGTATCTGCCAATCCCGTCTGTTGAGGCATAAAGCCAATGCTGCTGCCACAGGGCATGCACTCGCTCTGCTCCCAGCCGCAACGTTTGCACATTATCCTGTAGGTGACATCGTCTCGGCCTCCGGTATCTGCTGGTGGGCGCCACTCAAGATTCACCGTGGTCTGGTTTATGTTATAAATGAGATTCTGTGGTGCAGAAGGAGGCCCTTGGGAATCAGAAAACAAATTATCAACCACTAAAGGCTTGCCATCAAACACAGATATATACACTATCATATTTTAACTCCACTTTTTTTATTTTAGGAATGGATATTTCCAAAGTACCCATTGATAGGTAGTTGATTCTCAAGAATCCATTGATAGGTATTAATTGTAATGTTGGACGTCCAGAGAATGGGCTGGATATTCACATCAAAGTTGGTGCACTTGGCATAATGCATCACAGAATTGGACAATAATTATTTTGGTGGGTATAAAACCTGTCTCCAACTCTCCTCCTCTCCATTTAAAAAGATGGGGGCTATCTTCAACAACAACGTATAACAAATGACTTCCATGCTGGGCTCAGGCACTTGTGAACAGAGGCCAAAAAACACCATCGAGACAAGTGCACTAGGTTGTAAGTATCAAATTAGTTATCAGGAGAAGGCTCTCTGGCCATTTCACACCTGTTAAATGGAGACAATAATGTTGAATTTGAGCATGTCTCAAAAATTTGCAAGGACAGAAAAACCGTTACTTTTTTTAGCTCTTGGGAAAATAGACAATTGGAATTGGAGACCCACGAGACTGCAGAAGCCGGAATGTGGAGCAATAAACAATCTGCTGGAGGAACTCAATGGGTCAGGCAGCATCCAAGGGAGAAAAAAAAACAATTGTGCATGTTTGGGGCCAGAACCCTTGATGAATAGAACTAGCCCAGAATGCTGACAATTCTTTTACTCCTACTTGACCCATTGAATTCCTCCAATAGATTACTTATTTGAAATGGAGAAGTGACTGGCTCATTACTTGGATTACCAGCCATCAACCAAGTACTGAATATGAAAAATAAAATAGCGGTGCCCTGGAGCTGCTGTAAGGGCAGTGCAGCCATTGGTGCAGACCCGTGAGAGCAGGGAGCCGACAAAACACTGTTCTAGAAGGTTTTACTGCCCAGATCAGATGCCAACTGCTCTGTACAGGATTTAAATGGCTTGTTAAGGAGGAAACAGTGTTTATTTTTAAAATCCTGCAACCACAGAGGTCTGTGCCCAAGATGGTGGAGCCTGTGCTGGCTAGTGTACCATAAGAGGTTGCAGACTCCAGGGATGCAATGGTTATCTGCAGGATACCAGAAATGGCGAACAACACACAACCCACCCCCCCCCACCCACCTTCCCGTTGAGAAGGAGATGCACAGTAGATAACCCTACAGGAGGGTGGCCAGAACAGCAAAGGGCTCAGCATCTAACGGATCCTCACAGGCCTTGCAGTCACAGGACTCCAACAGGCTGTGGGCTGCTGGAGACTGTTTCATGGACACCAGGTATCAAAACCAAGATTTGAAAAGATGTTGCGGACAAGAAGGGCCTCAGGAAATGAAGGTTTCCTGGTCATGTCTGAGGTTTGGATTTGGAGTTTGAGTTGCTAGTGGTTTGTATCGAAGTTTGTGTGGTTGCAAAGGCCGCGGAAAAGCTGAAGGCGAATCCACAGACACTCAGTGTCTCTGAAGGGACCCTTTTTTTTGCTTCTCTTTCTCTAATTGTTCAGGGCAGCAGGCAATGCTTAAGGTGATTCTATCTGCCCTTATGACAGACAAAAATGAAAGTATATCCTGTATAATGCCCTAAATGTTTGGGGCAAAGACACTTTTATTCCTTTTTTTTCCCTGCGCTCCACAGTTTTAAATTTATAATCAAACAATTCAGATATGATTAAAGTGCACATTCCAGATTTTATTCAAGGTTATTTGTAAACATCTTGGTTTGGCCATGTATAAATTCCAGCACTTTTTGTACATAGTTACCTTATTTCAAGGCACCAGAATATTTGGGAACAGCAAGAGCACGTATATTAATGTAGTCACGTTTTGTACTTTTGTTGCATATCGCTTGCCTGCATTGACTGCTTGACATCTGTGATTCATAGATATCACCAGGTGCTGAGTATTTTCTCTGGTGATGCTCTGCCAGGCCTCTACTACACTCATCTTCAGCTCCTGCTTATTTTGGGTGTTTGTCACCTTATGTTTTCTCTTCAGTATATGGAAGGCATGCACAATTGGATTTGGATCAGGTGACTGACTTGGCCATTCAAGAATTTCACAGAATTTAGCTTTGAAAACTCCTTTGTTACTTCAGCAGTAGGTTTGAGATCATTGTCTTGCTGCAGTCCAATGAGTTTGGAGGCATCTGCTCAAACTTGAGAAGAGGCTTCTATACACCTCAAAATAATTTTACTACTGCCATCAATGAAGATGCCACAGTACCTGTGGCAGCCATACATGCCCAGGCCATTACACCCCCACTGCAATGTTTCACAAATGAGGTGGTATGCTTTGGATTTTGGGCAGTTTCTTGACGCCTCCATACTTTGCTCTTGCCATCACTCTGATACAGGTTAATCTTGGTCTCATCTGTCCACAAGACTTTTTTTCCAGAATTCTGCAGGCTCTTTTAAATACTTTTTGGCAAACTGTCATGTGGCCATCTTGTTTCTGTGGCTAACAAGTGGTTTGCATCTTGCAGTGTAACCTCTGTAGTTCTGTTCCTGAATGACACATCCACAACTGCCTCCTGAAGAGCGTTTTTGATCAGTTGGACTGGCATTTGAGGATTATTCTTCATTCGGATGAGAATTCTTTTATTATCAGCAGTGAAGGCCTTCCAGGCCTTTTTTGATTACAGAGCTCACCAGCATGCTCTTTCTTTTTAATGATGTTCTAAGCAGTTGATTTTGGTAACCCTAAGGTTTGGGCAACATCTTTTACAGTTTTATTCTGGTTTTTCAGCCTCCTAATGGCTTCTTTGACTTTTATTGACACAACTCTGGTCCTCATTTCGAAATGTGGCAACTGCAGATTCCAAAGGTGATCAAAAGCTTAGGAGCAAGCCTAGCTCTCTTGTATCAGCACCAATGAAGCAATTAGACATACACGATATACCCATAAACACCTGTGAAGTCAAATGTCCCAAACATTAAAGTGCCCTAAAATGAGGGGACTATGTATAAAAAGTGCTATCATTTCTATGTGGTCAAACCACAATGTGTACAAATAAACCTGAATAAAATCAGGAATGTGTACTTTAATCATCTGAATAGTTTGATTATAAATTTAAAACTGTGGCGCACAGGGGCAATTAAAGGAAAAAAAAATGTCATTGTCCCAAACATTATGGAGGGTGCTTATATTACATTTTACAACATGACAATAAAAGGAACATTTGAACCTTTGAATAAGTTGTAAAATCTGCACTGTATTTCAAATCCATGATGCACAATGCAGACTGAGTGAACTTACTTGTACAAGGTACAGAGGGAGGGTCAGTAAAGGCTCTGTAGTAGCCATCCTCACATTCACATCGCGAGGAGCCTTCCTGGTCCGTGTGACTGTGAGCTGGGCAGCGGGCACATTGATAGTCATGTGATGATGATTTATAGAATCCCCACCCACAGGCTGCAAAAGGAAATAGATAATTTTAATGTCAGTCTCTTTATCGGAAGAATACAAGGTTCAGTGCGGTTTTCATTAAGAACATTGTGAAAAATAAATGAGGAACAAAAAAGGATGGTCATACAGAACAAATCAGGGTATGTATGAGGTAAGGTGCTAGAAGTCAAGACAAGATGCATTCATCACCTATGACTAACGCCCTTTCAGTTCATTAATGGTCATTATGATGCCTCAGTGTTCACCATTAATCTAAAAAAATAAATCGTTTCATGCCAGAATTTAGGTCAGGAACAAAATTCTCTGTTATTTGTGGCTTTCCCCTTTATTTTACAATAGCTGAATCCTTTCTCCCTAAAGTAAATTAATACAAATCCCTTACTGTGCTTTTACTGGAAAACTGCTCAGATTCTAAACCTTATACGAGTCTAAACAAGGTCTGAATCGACAATCATTTCAAATGCTTTAAGTACATTAACAGGAATACCTGACACCATGTCAAAATACAAAACTGTATCAAGCTACAGGTGGAAAATATCAGAGGAAGCCAATATTTGGTTGGAAAAAATACATTTTGGAGAAATAATCCATTTGTCTCTACCAAACTCTGCCATCTGCAACGAGGGCAATAAATATTTTGTTAGTATTCTTTGATATAATTCACATTTATTTGGAAAAGTAATACTATAATCCATATTTTATTTGTAAACAATAAAAATCAGTTTGAGCAGTACCTTGTATTGTAAAAAAAAATCCAGCTAACCTCAAAATCAAATGACAGCCTTTGAAGATTCCAAGCATTGTTAATAGCTTTGTTAGTAAGGAAGATACAGTATTGGCACCAACTCATGGTATTTTATTTGCTCACTGTTTCTACAAAGTATTAGGTACCAACGAAACTATGTTGTCACGGTTTGGCTCAGCAGCAGTTTCTTTGGCTCTGAATGAATTGATGTTCATGGGTTTCAATGACCCGCTACAGAACTGAACATATCACAGGTTTCAACATTACACAAAAGAGAGGGGAAAGGGCGATAAACAGAGAAACACTAACCCAATAATTGAGAGGCTGCTATATGCAGTTATAATTTAAACTCAAGATCACAAAAAAGGTCTTTCATCACAACTGGAAGTCCTTTCAAATATTGTACCCAAATATCACTTGACTAAAAGCAAGGAAGCTAGAATCTTAAAATTAAAACAAAAAATATTTGAGATGTTCAGTAAGTCAAGTAGCATCCAGTTGAAAGAAAAATAGTTAACATTTTAGACCAATAAGCTGAATGATTCTATTTGTCTTTTCAATGATGCTGCCTGGCCACATGATTATTACCACCTTATTCATTGTTTATTTATTACTACAACTAATTTGCCTGGAAGTCCATCCCCATCGGTAATGTCAAGTATGCTGTATATGATTTCAATTGAAGTCAATATCACTGATTATCTTGCAGGCGGGAGCAAAAAATAACACACGTGAAGAACTCAGCAGGGCAAGCAGATTCTGTGGAGACAAAGGGACGCTCGATGGTTTGGGTTGAGACACTGCTTGAGAATTGGCCCAAGATCCAGCATCTACAGTCTCATGTATTTCCTTATAATATACAGGTACTACATAGAATCTTTTTGACTCAAGATAAATTTCTAGCCAATTATTCAATCTTCTGTGTCATTGAGCACTTTTGGACCCTGTTGAAAATTTTCTGGCATGTTTTCAGCACTACGTCAATGATAACTCTTCAAAAGGTCCCCTTCGGCTGTAAAGTCAGAGTTCATAAACATTGGAATACAGGATTTATTTTAGTTTTCGATAAAACAACAAAATACATAAAATGTCAACTTACAGCCATTATCTGATTCAAGTCTGAAGACCATATTGCTATTTAATTGTTTATCATCTTGAATGCTTAATTTTGTATATTTCATTTCTACCTTTTAGTTTTATTATGACTTTCAAAAGATAAATATGAAGCCGCTGTCCATCCATAAGGGATAACCACAATTTGTTTTGAAACTGCATAGCTCGACATGGAGCTGGATGAGTAAAGATCAATCACTATCCGGTGAGTGCCTGAAACGTAATGTTCAGTCTTTATCGAAACATCCAGCATGGAGCCTGTCAAATCCATGAAAGTTCAAAGATCCATCCTACTGGGATTAACCTTTATCACAGAAAACTCTCACAATGTCATCGTGCCTGAACTCTCGATGTGTGTGGAGCTTTTCTCGTACATGGCTGGCTGAGTTCCAACGCACACCTTGTCCTTCAAGTGTGATGTCACTGGCTCAAGAGGATTGATGGTAATGGCATTACTTCGCAAAGTATTCTAATGAACAATCCAAATGGAATTCCATGACCCAGTATATATTGGAAATGTTTAAAGTGCTGTGTTATTAATGCTAAAAATGCATTACGATCACTACTGTCTATACCATACACAGTCGAGTTACCATGGTGTGTCTGCGAATGCTAATATCAAATTTTTGCTGGTGTTGAAATTGTATTACTCTTTTGTTAGTTTTGAACAAAAAATAATTGGAATGGAATAGACTACTTGCATACCAGTCACAGGAGAACTCTTCAAGACTACTTCAAATCAAAGAACAAAAGTCAATAAAGCAGTCATTGTTTATTGGCACAGCAAGGATCAGTTTTTCGCACAAAAAGATCCTGTAATACAATTCCAGGCAACTGATGCCAGACATGACTGGAAAACTGGGCTTACAATCAACTTTAATTCCAATAGAATAGGATTGAGGGAAATTTTAGGCAGTTTCCTGATGATTGTGAAAAGTCCTCACCTGGAAATTTAATTTCTGTGGATATCAATGTTGGGTAGAAGGAAATTCTCCCATGATACTTCCCACCATAGATTCATGTGGCTGGACTGAAGCATTCAACCCATTGAGCCTGCACCCAAGTACACATTTACATTGATCCCATTTTATTCTCCCTTCTTTCCTATCAATTCCTCATAAATTCCATACCCATCTAAACTCTGGAATGGGGAAATTATGTGTGACGAATTTGCCAACTAACTTGCCCATCATTAGGATGTGGAATATTATAAATTCCTGGTGTGTATCTATTTGGAATGGATTCTCAAATTCAAATAGGTCTTTAGAGTTTTGGTCATTAACGTAGTAACCAAGATAAAGAGAGTGGAGTAAAACAGGAGGAACTAGTAACATGGCATGAATTAACACTTCTGGAAATCAAACAAAATCATACAATAGCTTCACCTCAGAAATTTCACCACTTATCAAAATACATGACCATCGTGGATTGTCAATGAATCAGCTTCTCAATTGTGAAGTTCTCAACACCAAAAAAGTTGATGTTTGGTTTACATAGAATGTAGAGAAAAAAAATTCATTTTAATTCTACCTGCTCTTTCATTTCAACCCGACAAGATGATTAGACTGAATGAATTATCAAAATAATGATCAATTATTTTAAATACAAATAGCTTCCAGTCATATTTTAACTGAGTACTTTAAATTTTACAAAGAGAGATCTTCACATATTCCAATTGCTACTATCAGTCTGCAGCGAAAGAATCCACTCCTGAGGAACAAACCCAGTTTTGCTCTGAACAAAACCGCTTGTTCTGAAAAAGGTGCTTCACATATTTTGTATTCCTCTGATTACCAGGTGCATGATAATATTGTGCCAGCAAGTATGCCATGTTAAAAAGCAAAAAAAATGCTTAATCAATCGGGGGTTATCTCCAGTGGGAACATATTCTTGCAAATTCACAGCACTTTCTTATTTTAGCTCCATCATTAACCTGTTTAAATAATTAGGTTAAAATAGCAATAGAAAGGAATTTAAGGCAAACAAATTAATTATCAATTTGTCATCAAAAGAAGTTAAGCCCACAAGTCATAAATAAAATGGGTTGACTTTTTTTTTGCTTTACTTTCTACTACTTGTTCATCAGGCATATTGTGAGGTCGATCAATAATTATGTTTGTTTTATATTTTACATGCATAATTGTTTGATAACTAATATGTATCTAACTTTGTGGCAGAAGCTCAAATATATCTGGTTGACAGGAATATTACACAGACAATTGTCCAAAGCAATTAACAGAATTCATTGTTGCCCACCATATAAATGGGCTGCTTAGGACAGAACACCATAACAGTTGAAAATGAGAAATTAATAAAGTCAATGTATTGGAGTCGTAGGGTTTTTTTTACAAAATTACACTAAAATCTTTCTGCATCTTCTCTTGCCCAACTCAAAAGTAAACCAATTAATATGGAACCTGTCTAATGCTGCCTTTCTCCCCAAAGTTAGTGTTTAACATAAGGAGATGCAATCCTTTGAACAGATTGCATGCATGGCTCTGTAATTAAGGCATGATAATGAAATCAAAAGAATGCAAGGCTTTGAAATTAGTGGTTTCTGTAAATTACATTTTATTAATGGTTTGTTAATTATGGAAAAGAAACAAGAGAAGCAACAGCTCTTTTCTTTTTGAATGTAATAGATATTTTTTTCTCAATTTGCTGCTTTTGGAATTGACTGGGGATACCTACATAGCTGCAATGTGGTCAACCGCCAATCAGTCACTCAATTAAACCTCAGTAATGGATCTATTCTTTGACATTTTTTTTCCTGTTTGCTCACTTTGTGGAAATTTTAAGGGACTCAACACCTCTAGTTATTTTCAACAATTAGAAAATGAAAGATAAATACATTCAATAATATTATTTACTTCTTCATCAATTACACACAGGGATCATAGACTACATTCAAGAGGTATAGAGTTCCAAAAGATTTGGACACAAGCTCGAGAACACAGTTGCACATTCTGAGATTGCCTGGAGCTCTGCCGATCCAATCATCCTTGCTGATTATCTCCCACTGCAGGAGGCTTAAAATTCCTATTGTTCCACTTCGAGTTCCGCTCCCTTGGTGCTATGTTGTAAAAATACTTTATCTAGCACAATGCGATTTGCAACAAAAAGATTTCCATTTCTAATTGCTTTCCATACTCTGAAATCAATTCCTTCAATACTGAGATAAAGATGTTTCCAGTTGGTCGGCTCTTCCAGTGATCGGCTGTGGTGATGGGATTATTGAAAAGCAGGTTTTACCCTCAACAATAATCAAAATGCAAAATAGAGGTTTAAGAATTCCAAATTCTAAAAGTGCTTGGCAACCAATAGAGCTGTTACAATGTTATCTCCATTTCTCAGGACGTGGTATTTATTGTTTGACTACTTCAAAACATCAGGCTAAACACTGACAGGGTGGACATACGAAATGTCATCAAGAATCACAGATGCACTTCCGAAGCTAACACAGGGAACACAGTGGTCCAAGTGCATCCATCCCACTTTTATAATTAGCAATGGAACTGGGAAGAAGGCATCAACATTCCCATGCATGGTTCAGTTACACTTCATTCCACCAGAATTTGTAACAGACAGGTCGATCACCAAAGGAAAATAATTATCCCAGAGCAGCCAGAAATGGTGCATTTCCTTCAGGAATAATGGCAGTATGGAAAAAAAGGTAAATGAATGGACTGACCAATATATCATTCCAAAACTCATAACAAAGAAAACAAACAAAAAGGCCACAGCTGATTGTAGGCAATGGAAACGTCATCCCTCTTTTGTAAATGATGCAGCTTGTGGCAATGTTTGTTTAGGTCAAAATGGCTAGTAAAGATTAACCAACCAAGTCCAAGAGCACTTCGGATTTTTAATTCAGTATTTTATTTAAATATTAACTAATGGGGAGAAATACTTTATTGCCAGAATTCATCACCATAAATATCTGTTAAAATAATTGACTTTAGCGCTGCACGGAAATAATTAGTGTCATGACAACCAGTGAGGGAGAACCTCCTCCTGTGATCATCTTCAGGCCGCTACCCAGACTCCATAATGCCAAAGTTCAAACCAATAGCATTCTGCTCGCCATTGATCTGATCTTCTGACTCAGTGTTCAATCTGTAGTCTGTATGCAACAGAAACTCCTAGACCTCCCCACAAACTCTCCCATGCCCCAGAAATCTCCCCACCAAGTATTAACTCTTTCTTATATGGCAAAGGTCCAAGCATCCTTGATCCTCATTTTAAACCTCATTTTGATCATGCCTGACCTAATTTTCTGATCTTGAAAGCAACCTTCATTATCTATTTCCCACTCTTTCTCCAATCAATCCTTGAGCTGCTGTGTCCCTTCCAAATCCATCTGCCATGCTGTTCTTACACACTTCTGAAGCTCTTCATAAATAAACTTGCTTCTTATACAACATTAATTGGCACAGGTGTATCGGACCACACTGCCATCACTTTTGACCTTTCCCTTGCCCTGCCTCCCTAACAAATACCAACCTCCCTCCCCCCCCCCCCCCATCACTAGGGGTTTGCAAGGGAGTTCTGAAGAGTCCTCATCGCTACTCCAGGTTCTCCCACCATCAAGGCACACCCTCCTACCTCAACACCGAGGATCTCACTTTCCTGTTCAACATGACCTGCTCTTCAATCCTGGACGCCATGGCTCCACTCATATTGAAAAAACCCAAGCCCAAAAGAAAAGTCAAACAAAGGTGGAAGCGAGACGAACTCCATGTCTCCCTCAAGATCTTAAAACACAACCTGAACACATATCAGGATGTGGTGAAGGCCGAGAGAACAAAATACCTTGCCAACCGAATAGCCAATAACTCCCATAACCCCAGAGTCCTCTCTAGCACCATACTCTTGGTTGTAGGCCCTCCACCCACTACAAACCTGGATACATCCCCTGCCAAATGTGAAGAATTTTTTAAATTCTTCATCAACAAAGTTGAGAACATTAGAAAAAAAATCCCTCCCTGTGATGCACTGTGGTGACAGTAAGCAGACACAAGATTCAGAAGACTGAACAACAGGCTTTATTCTATTTAAGGTTTCTGCTGTAGTTAGCTGCAACTCCGTGTGACTGACCTCAAGGGACCAGATGTGGCTTATATCCCGACGGATGATTTGCAGCTGACTGGGTCGGGCTTATTCCGTTCGGGTCCACTGTTTGACAGCCAGCCAGGTGTGGTCTGTCCTCTGGTGATCTTCCTGCAGGTACACAGATCACCCCCTGCAGTAGGCTAGTGGTGTATCACCACATTCCCCCCACAACCTATAACCGAACTGGACTGAAGCTCTGTCCACATAACCTGGACGGCTTCAGTCCCATCACACTACCCACCCTCAGAAAGATAGTGTTTTCCATGAAAGCTATATCCTGTTCCCTTGACATTATTCCTACCACCCTCCTGAAGGATGCCTTCAACCTCGTAGATCCCGAGCATCCTCTCATTTATCAACACCTGCCTACCCATAGGCTCTGTCCCAACCTGTTTCAAATGCGCAGTGGTTCAATTCCTTCTGAAAAAAAACCTAACCTTGTCCCCACTATCCCCAAAAATTACAGATCTGTTTCAAAACTTCCTTTCCTCTCCAAAGTCCTTGAAAAAGTAATACTTAGCCAAATATCTCCCCACCTTCGCCAAAATAAATTAATGGAAAAGTTTCAGTCAGGCTACAAAGCCCACCACAGCATAGAGTTGCCCTTTTTGAGGGTATACAATGATCTACTTCTCACCATGGACTTGGGCAACGCTGCTGTTCTAATGCTCCTAGACCTCAGTGCAGCATTTGACACGTCAATCATGCTATTCTATAGACTGTCTCCAGCAGGTGGTCGGCATCAATGGTGTTGACATGAGCTAGTTCAAATCTTACAGGCAAGACTTTCATGGTAAATAATGACAACCACATATCTGCCTCAGTCACTCTCTCCTGTGGGGTTCCACAAGGATCCATCCTTGGCCCCACCCTTTCCTTGCTGTACGTGCTCCCCTCGGCCATATCATGCAGAAACACTGTTACGCCGACAACACCCAGCTCAACCTTCCTCTAAAACCGGATGACCAGTCAAAATCACCAATCTCACCTGTCTAAAGAAAATAAAATGCTGGATGGCCCGCAATTTCCTACAACTTAATGAGACAAAATCTGAGCTCATCCTAATTTCACTTTTAAAAAAAGCGACATGACTTCCTAGGTAATCTATCCACTCTTATTAAATCCCATGTTAAATCCCTTACTTTGATATTTGACAAACAGATCAACGCCATGGTGAAGGCCTGTTTCTTCCAGCTCTGCACCATTGTTAAAATAAAACCTCCCACTCAAGTACCTCAAAAGGGTTATTCGTGCTCTTATCTTTTCATGTCTGGACTATGCTAACTCTCTTTACACTGGGATTAGTCAATCCTCCCTAACCTGCCTCCTATCAGTTCAGAATGCTGTGGCTAGTGTCCTGACAGGTGCCAAGAAGAGGAACCATATCGCCCCAATTCTGGCCTCCCTCCAGTGGCTGGCAGAGCAGCTCAGAATCAACTTCAAACTGCAGCTATTTACATACAAGGCCCTCAATGACATTGCTCCCCCCACCCCCATATCTCCAATTTGCTTATGCCCTACTCCGCTCCCAAGCAGCTCAGGTCAGCTACCTCAGAATGCCTGACTGTTCCACATACTAAGTGCACATAATGGGGGGAACTGGGCCTTTGTGGTTGTGGCTCCAAACTGTAGAACAGCATTCCCGTGACCATTAAACTAGCCCCCTCCATCAATTTCTTTAAATCCAGGTTAAAACGTACCTTCTGTCATTAGCGCTTAATGCCTAAAACCCTTTATAGTTCCTAACTTCCGATGGCGTTGCACTATTCACTGCAATTGTGGTCTATTTATAACGACTTAATCCATTGTTCTGTAAATAGTTGTACTAATTCAATCGATTGCCTTGGTTTGTACAGCACTTTGGTCAATGCAAGTTGAAAAATGTGCTATGTAAATAAAGAACTTGAACTTACTGTAACTGCCTCATTTTCATCGCCTTTTGTATCCCTCTCCTCACCTGCAGACTGTTTTAAAAGATTTCTTATGTCATGGCCAGAATGTAAATGGGTAAATTAACATTTTAAGGTGTTGATGATACCCTAGAATTTTGCATTAGTGAGTGGCAGCAACTTTCGCTAATGCTTACATCTATAACTGGTGGTGTGAGAATAAAGTTATCCAAAATAAGGCCAGATATTGTCCTTTCCCTGCCAATAAATAACAAAGCGTGTATGCAACGCACATCATATCCATAAGATATTCCAACATGATTTTTTGAATTGTGAAAAGTGAATAACCATTATTGATTTCTACTGCTACCCTTCCTTATCTTTACTATCTGCTTCTTTAAATTTAAGGTGTGTTGGAATGTCTTATCATTAAGGGTTGTGGAAGCTCGATCATTCAGGGTATATTATATCCATCTCCTCTGTATATAGAGGAAGTAGATTTTAAAAATTAAAGATCTGGGAATTGAGAGCGATGGGGAACCGGTACGGATAAGATGAATCATCTGATTAAGGTATGTTGCTGGCTCCACTCTAATTTTGTCTATTAAAAAATATAAGATGGTTTAGGATTTTTACTCCTCTTTGCAACATGCCAGTTTGTAGTATTATCCCAGCTCGTATGCAATTGGCACAAGGACAATGAGAGTTAAAAGATGTTTTCATACAGAGTGCTTTGTATTATCTTGACATATTTTTCATCATAATTCATCAACAAAATTTGGCTATTTAATCACAATATTTTTAGCAAGAGGCAAAATGACAAAACTTTTAGTGGCTAAGATGTTTATGGTAAATTTTAACTCATGTCGGAACATTGACTCAGTCTTGCTACATGCAGGCTAGGACTAGTGTATTTGTTGGAGAGTTGCAAATGGAAATGAACATAATGCAATCATCAGTGAACATCCCCACTTTTGACCATTTGATGGAAGGAAAGCCTTTGATGGGCTCAGATAATGCCTTGAATTCTTGCCATGAGACCTTGGCACTGGGATGGTTGGTCTCCAACAACCACAACCATCTTTTGTTGAGGTATGACTCCAACCACAGGATTGTTTTTCCCCTGATGTCCAATAATTTAAATTTTTACTAAAATCAAGATATAAAGTCACTTTTCTTCAGTTTTTTTTTAAACTCTGTGATGTTATAAAACTGAGTTAAAGAAATACAAAATAAGCATGTCCATTATGGCACCTCAAGGGACTGAAAGAAAAATGATGTTCTGCACCATTAATCCTGGCTTTTGTGTATTTTTTTAAAATGAAGCTTATTTGTTATGGTTATAACTTTCTATCGTTCAATAAAAAAATTCAGGTAAACCACCATTTGCATGTTTGGGCACACTGGCAGCACAGAATGAGGAAACATTTACCTCATAATCCCTCCAAAACTACTTCCTTCTTTGATTTCCTGACCATGTATCTGGGTGGAAAAAGCTACAACTTCCTAAACATTACCATTATAAATGATGTGATCCTTTCAATTTGAACATTAGTTTCATTTATTTTAAATCATAGGCATGAGTTTTGAATAAAGTTAAAGGAGAGGCAAAAGAGAGCAGGATTTGGCCTAAGCACATTGGGTAAGATGTGGCAATTTCTCATCACTTTATTCTAAAGCTGTCAATGTTTTTACATTAAGGTGAATTATATCAGTGCTGGGAAGTGTTTGTCAATGTTCTGTATTAAAGTGGTTCCACATGCTGCTGAGGACAAACTAACCAATTATAATATCAATGTCTCCACATTGCCAATAGAATCAAAACTTCTTGTTCCCTTGTGAGTAATATTATATTTAATGCTTGCTTCCATGAGATACTGTATTTAATCACGTACAAAGTATGTACACTAATTGGCTGACCAAAAAAATGATCAACATGGATTATTTATAATGTTGAACAGCATTTTCTCTGATTTGCCTTCCAAAACCAGGAATCTATCAGATAATAGCAGGATTTCATTCATTTCTAATTCCCTCAATGGCATTTACATGCTATTCAATAATGTGGCTTTGTGCAACATCATGGTCAGATGCCACTGCATACAGATGAGGGCAAAATTCTGAATGTCTCCACAACAACTTTAAATGAGATCAAAAATGAAACTTCTCTTTGTAGTACCTCTCTCTATCTGAATCAGTGATATTTTTTCTGCCTCTTTGCTAATGAAATCTCATCAACATTGAACCATATTTTCATCTCTCTTTCTATTTAAATCCAATTCCCATTTCACTCTCGATTTCTGAACATCCAGTTAGGGCATTTTATTTTGTAATAACTTATACATCTCAGAAATAAATTTACTTGAATGTCTTTAGTAAGTAATAATTCTAAAGGAGATCGACTAGGTAATTTTAAATTATGACCTAATTTCTCCATTTTTTTACCTGATTAAAAACAAAAAAAAAAGTATTCAAAGGAATTTGAAACTTCTCTTTCACTTAATTAAAAGATAAAAATCTCCCTGCTTCAAAACAATCTTCAACTTCTTAAATCCCCATTTTGTTCCGTATTTTCAAAAACTGATTATTGACAATGAAGGGAAAAGGTTTATTCTGATATAAAGGCATTTTCACTGAAATCTATCCTTTCTGATACCTATCTGATAATTAATTTTATTCCATACTTCAATTAAATGTTTCAAAATTGGTGGGTCTGTACCATTAACAATTTTGAATTCCATTTATAAATAAATTCAGCCATAAACTTCTCATTAATTTTATCCAACTCTATTTTAGCCCAAAATAGAAGATTTACCTGTATATCAACCACTGCATTAATAAATTTCAATTGTGCAGCTTTATAAAAATTCTGAAAGTGAGGAAGTTGTAAACCACCTAATTCAAATTTCTGAGTCAATTTCTCCAAAGACACTCTATTCATTTTCCCTTTCCATAAAAAAATTCTTACAACTAAATAAAGGCACTAAACATGGGTTAGATTGAAAAAAATAGTGAACCCTTGGAAAAATATTCATTTTAATACAATTCACTCTCCCTTTTAAAGTAATGGATAAATCATTCCATCTATTTAAATCTTCTTTAATTGTATTAAATAATGGAACATAATTTAACCTATATCAATTTTCTAAATTTCTATAACTTCTAATTCCCAAATATTTAATCTGATTATTTGTCTATCTAAATTGAGTTACATCCTTACAACGGTCATAATTTCCTTCTACTAATGGCATAACTTCATTTTTATCCCAATTCATTTTATAACTTGATATTGCTCCATAATCTTGTAAATTTTTATATAATGAAACTAAAGAATTCTCCGGATCTGTTATATAGATTAATACATCATCTGCAAAAAGACTAATTTTATATTCCTCTTTATTCATTTTAATCCCTTTGATATCAACATCTTGTCTTATTAATTGTGCCAATGGTTCAATTGCTAAGACAAACAATGCAGGAGATAAAGGACAGCCTTACTTAGCCGACCATGTCAATGAAAAAGATTGAGAAAGTTGTCCATTGATAACTACTTTAGCCATAGGATTTCTATATAAAGCTCTAATCCAATTAATGGGATTCTTTATTTATTGGAATGAAAAAAAAAGTTTAATAAACAAACCACAGAGAAATAGCATTTGCTCTCTGGCCAAAATTATTGATCACCGTAGAAGCTATAGAAATGTCACCCTGGCTGATGTTACTAGAAATTTTAGAATATTACTAAATTTTCCAATCTGTGAAAAAAAAGTCAAAATGCAATCTCACAGTCTGTTGGTATAATCATATTAAAGACATCAACAGTCCTACCAGGTGGCCTTAACAACCTGAGTTTACATTTTGGTGACATTAGGTTCCATTCACCACTCTATGTTTGTTCACCACATCCTGGTGCCTTCATGGTCTCAGTGAAATATAGAAGTCTGCAGACACTGTGACTGTAGTAAAAAAACACAGTAAATGGTCTCACCCCACCTAATCCCCATAATCTCTTCCAGCCCTGGACTTCAGACAGATTCTCCAGTTCCAGTTCAATATCCAGCCCTGGCATTAATCACATCACCATTGATGGTCTTCAGTTCCCAAGATTTCAATTAATGGAGTTCACTTCCTAAACCATCAAATTTCTCTGCCTCTCTTTAAATCTCATCATTCTCTCATTTAAAATTTTCTCAGTGACCATTTCATTTGTCAACTGACCTAATGTCCACATCCCTGTGGAGCATCTTCAAATATTTGTTGCATTAAAGCTCTACTGAAAAGGAAGATTTCCTTGTTTTATTAGCTTGTTTTAAGACATGCCATGCAATGCCTTGGATTATTTTTATACGATCTGGTTATGTTGAATCTGTTGGACCTGCTGTTAGCACAAGAATTGTATTTCTGTAAAGAAAATAAGATGTAACCTGCCTGCTGTTCTGCCAATAGTCACACCTAAAAGGTTACCCTGAGGCCCCTCAGGTCATTAAAATCAAGCAGCAATGTCCTTCAGAAAGGCAAGAATACTTTTAGCAATACAAAAGGAAATCCTTGCTGCCACAGTCATGTTAGTGGTGACTATGTAGCGAATTACGGTGCAGAGAGAGAAGCTCGAGAAATAACGAGCATATTTACTGCAATAAAGTATTCATCAAGGATTGGCCATAATTTTCATGGCCCATTTTTTCCTCTTCTATAAGCAACATATGACTTACCTTTCTGGATGCTACACCCACCCCCTGCTCCTTGTATTCTAATCTAATCATATATATATATATATATATTTTTTTAAATTTAAATGTGCATGGCTTAATTGAAAACTAATGAATTGAATTTTTGTCCACCATTTGGAATCAACATAATATAATCTTAGCTGACTGACATGCATTATTTAGTCAGGTTTGCTGTTGGATAAATACATCTGAATCTGTATTCCTTATTTATACAGGTGCCTCTCTACTTACAATGGTCTGACTTACGATTTTTCAACGTTATGATGGTTCAAATCTGTACTTCCATTTTCAAATTCTGATCTGTTCTCGCGCTTGTAATATGTTCGGCAGGCAGCAACCTCCTTTGAAGAAGACCGCAGAGCCCACCTCACTGACAAAAGACAAAGGAGGAAAAACCCAACACCCAACCTCAACCAACCAATTTTCCCTTGCAACCGCTGCAACCGTGCCTGCCTGACCCGCATCGGACTTGTCAGTCACCAACGAGCCTGCAGCAGACGTGGACATACCCCTCCATAAATCTTCGTCCGAATAGCCAAGCCAAAGAGAGAGAAAGAGAAGAGAGAATATATGGTACACTAGTCTCTCGTGATGTTGACTCAACCGTACTCACAGTCTTTGTAGTGATCCCATGAACAAGTGCACTGTAAACAACCCATTGCATCTACTAAAGGCCCAAGTGTGACAATGCCCCAGTGCCTTAAACCAGTGTAGATGACGCAGTGCGTTCTACGATCTGTTCTCGAGCATCATCAGAAGAGTGAAATTGATGACCCTGTCACCTTGGCACCCTCACCATCACCAATTAATTTTAGATCAATGCTTCATACATTCTCAAGCCCAGTGTTCTTTCAGTGATGTACATTAATGTTTTTTTTTTCTAGTGTGGAATAAAGGTACTCAACATTTAATTATAAAAAAAAATGGTAGATGCAGCATTCTTTCTCGACTTACAATTTTTTAAATTATGATGGGTTTGCTGGAACCTAACTCCATTGTAAGTTGAGGAGCCCCTGTAGTATGCAAAGTATGTAATTCTGCTTCAGATGTGGAGAATTGTTCTAGTGGTCTTTCAACTAACTGTTCACCGTGTATCAATCTCATTCTATAGTGATTATATCACATTAGCAGATCATAGCCTTCTAACAAAAATTGGCAGCCCTGCTTTATTCTGTACAAAGCATGGCAAAGCTAACAATAAGACCCTGCTTTTGTAATATTGCTTCACTACCCATCATCTTTGCATCATCCTCAATCCGGCCAACATCATAAAGGACACCATCACCCTGTTCGTGACCTCTTCGCACAGCTACCTTTGGGAAGAAGGTACAGAAGACTGAAGTGCTGCACTTCTGTTAAAGAACCATTCACCCCCCCCCCCCCAACCCTCGCCTCCACAACAGCTATCAGACTTTTGAACCTCCCAATTAACCATAAACTACTTTATTAACACCAAAAAATCTGTCTGCACTAATTGAAACATCACTTTTCTTCAACTAATTGTTACTGAACACTTATTGATCCTTTATATTTATTTTCTCATTGCATTCTACAATAATTTAATGTATGCTATTGTAGATGGTGTGTCTGTTTGACTGCAGAAAGCAAGAATTTTGATGCATCTGTGCATTTAATGTCTAGAAAATATCATTCTCAAAATATGCAGCCTGATAAGTTCATCTTTTAAGGGCAGTCCCTCCAAAAATACTTCATAAAAATCAAATGCATCTGCCAAATCTTTTAACATTTTAACACTAGCAATGTGATTTTTCTTCTTTCACTTTGAATCCCTGGAATCACAAGTGACTCAGAGCTGCAAGGACTATGAATGTAAGTTCAGGGTCCCTTTGAACAGTACTGACAAGAGTCACAGGTAAAAAAAAAGAGTATGACACCACCCCCCCCCACCGCCTCCCGCCCCCTCCCCAAGCTAAGTTGTAAGTATATAGCACAGAGCTCCTGAACATGATTTAAAGGACTCTGTCAAACCCTGGCTACAAATACTGCATGCAACCACTCACTTACATTTGATCCTGCGAGAGATGCCTTGATTTTACTCATTGTTTTCCAAAGAGCACCTCATTTTCATCAATTAAAAAAAATCCTTTGGATAAATTGGTGCTAACTGGCCTCGCGCAAGTAACTGAGCAAGTCTAAACACCTGCTTAACGTAAATGTCAAAAAGCCTTGCAATGTGCAGCCAAGTGCAGTTTAATTTGTGCAGCTGTAGTGTTACACAGGTCATGTACTCTCAAGTTAAATAAGTTAATGGTCTGAAATACACTCGTTTGAACTATGAAGATATTGTGTGACCCTGTTCTTTTTCTTTGGCTTGGCTTCGCGGACGAAGATTTATGGAGGGGGTAAAAAGTCCACGTCAGCTGCAGGCTCGTTTGTGGCTGACAAGTCCGATGCGGGACAGGCAGACACGATTGCAGCGGTTGCAAGGGAAAATTGGTTGGTTGGGGTTGGGTGTTGGGTTTTTCCTCCTTTGCCTTTTGTCAGTGAGGTGGGCTCTGCGGTCTTCTTCAAAGGAGGTTGCTGCCCGCCAAACTGTGAGGCGCCAAGATGCACGGTTTGAGGCGTTATCAGCCCACTGGCGGTGGTCAATGTGGCAGGCACCAAGAGATTTCTTTAGGCAGTCCTTGTACCTTTTCTTTGGTGCACCTCTGTCACGGTGGCCAGTGGAGAGCTCGCCATATAACACGATCTTGGGAAGGCGATGGTCCTCCATTCTGGAGACGTGACCCATCCAGCGCAGCTAGATCTTCAGCAGCGTGGACTCGATGCTGTCGACCTCTGCCATCTCGAGTACTTCGACGTTAGGGGTGTAAGCGCTCCAATGGATGTTGAGGATGGAGCGGAGACAACGCTGGTGGAAGCGTTCTAGGAGCCGTAGGTGGTGCCGGTAGAGGACCCATGATTCGGTGCCGAACAGGAGTGTGGGTATGACAACGGCTCTGTATACGCTTATCTTTGTGAGGTTTTTCAGTTGGTTGTTTTTCCAGACTCTTTTGTGTAGTCTTCCAAAGGCGCTATTTGCCTTGGCGAGTCTGTTGTCTATCTCATTGTCGATCCTTGCATCTGATGAAATGGTGCAGCCGAGATAGGTAAACTGGTTGACCGTTTTGAGTTTTGTGTGCCCGATGGAGATGTGGGGGGGCTGGTAGTCATGGTGGGGAGCTGGCTGATGGAGGACCTCAGTTTTCTTCAGGCTGACTTCCAGGCCAAACATTTTGGCAGTTTCCGCAAAGCAGGACGTGACCCTGTACATTTAGATAAACAGCCTTAAAAAGATGATTCCTATATTATCCTTGCATTTTTGCATTTATCCTTGCGGTGGCACTTTCTGGCCTCTCAACCAGATGAGCACGGTTGTGCAGGGACATCACTATGTAAAAACCAGTCTGCAGCAAAAGTTTTTTTTTTAATCTAAAGCCTCCTTGAGTAAATGTTTGGCAAACCTTCCTTTCCCCCAATATTTTGAGTTATAACAAGCTGGGTGAAAGGAATTTGTTCCATTTTATTAAATACGAGGCCAAATACAGTATGTTCTTATGAAGGATCTCCAACTTTTTTTAAAAAATGCTCCGATGTTCTTGATAGGAGCATTATCAAACAAAATTTGACCTCGTGTGACAAAAATAGTCCTTTGTCAACATGTTGAATTGAACCAAGAATAGAGTTCTTAATTTGCTCACAGAGCAGATATTTTAACTTGTGCAAAATATTTTTTTTAATCAAATCCACATTGTGACATGGTCATAGATTCATAGTACATAAAAGCAGGCCATTTGGCCCAACTCATATGATATTGATAATACTGTCAGATACACTGTACAGTACATATGCACCAAAATTCATATTTTCTGTAGTTGAAGAGGTACTATGTAAAAAATAAACACACAACCCTGATAAATGTGCACAAGATAATGAGAGGCATTAATCCTGCGGATGGCCAGAGGCTTCCCACCCCCCCTCCCCCACCCAAGGTGAAATAGATTATATGGGGGGGGAGGCATAGTTTGGGAGTAAGTATGGTGGGGATGTAAGAGGCAAGTTTTTCCACACAGTGTGGTGGGCGCAAAGAATGCACTGCCGGCAACGGTCGTGGAGGCAGGTATAATAGAATCTTTTAAGAGACATGGAATGGAGAAAAATGGAAGGTTATGCATTTGCAAAATTGTAGGCAGTTGATAGAGTAGGTTATAAGGTTGGTACAACACTGTGAGGTGAAGGGCTATAGAAAGAACAAAAACTTCAATAGTATATTAATGGAAATAAGAAGAGACAATAAATACAAAAAAGTAGATAGGTAATAAATATTCACTGTTACCCTCTTTCATAAAAAGTGATAGGTAAAATGCAGACTCTCCTTTTGTGGTTTGGAGCAGTCCCTGACTGGTGTGACAAAGGGAGGTTCAAGGGCTGACAGCTATTGGGAAGAAATTGTCCTTCAACGTAGAGTTGCTAGTCTTCGGTTCTGCCCGATGGTAGCAGCATGAGAGGTTGTGACAGGGTGATGAGGGTTCTTTATGATGTTGACTGCCCTCTTATGGCAGAGCCTCACATAGAGGTCTTCAATAGATGGGAAGTCAGAGCCTGTGTTTATTACCTTCTGGAGTCTTCTGTGTTCCTAGGTAGCTGAATGTCCAAAGTCTCATGATGAAGATGCCTTTCTGCTCCAATTGCATTTGCCTGCATTTGGTCCAAGTCCTGCTAAACCTTTCCAATACATGCACCTATCCAAATGTCATCTAAAAGTTGTACCTTCTTTGCCATCTCATTCCATATCCTCACCACCCTGTGTGTAAAACATTTCCCTCCATGCATCTTTAATTCTCTCCTCTCATCTTAAACCCATGCCCTCTCATTTGACTTCCTATCCCATGAAAAAGACTGTGTCGATCTTCCCTACCGATGCCTTCACAATTTTATAAAATCACCCTTCAGTCTCCTTCACTCTGGAGAAATAGTACTAGCCTTTCCAATCTCTCCCATTCAATATGACATCTCAAGTCATTCAACCCAAATAACATTCTTGAGAATCTTTTCTGCATCCTCTCTCGCTTAATCACATCCTTCCTATAATGGGGCAACAAGAACAGTACACAGTCCCCCAAGTTCAGTCTAACCAACATTTCTACAAATGAAAATGAGCTTTTTGCCCAAAGCATCAGTTCTTCATTAACATTTGGGGCGGGGGGGGGGAAGCATCTTTAAAATTCTCAATGCCTCTTTAACCTGCACTTTGAATCTGTCAGTTGCACTAGTGTTCATTATGTCTCAGATATTGGACCTGGGGTAGGGCGTGAGTGGAATCACCTGAGTCATCTCCTGCACACCTTCAAAAGACAAAAGGAATTTCAAAGCAGGTATTCACCACTACATGAGAGGGAGAATATTCCAGCGGAGGAACTGATAAATTATTGAGACAAGTAAACATGGGTTCCTCTCTTGCCAAAGTGTAACGTTAGTAAGATACAAATCACTGCATAACATGATAAAGGGAAAGGAATTATGCATCTGTATTCCTAGATTTCTCTGTCCTACCATTTACCATGCAAGTTCTAAGCTGGTTTCTCTTCCCAAAGTACAACACTTCACACTTGTCTGCATTGAATTCCATTTGCCATTTTGCAGCCATTTTTCCAGCAGGTCTGAAAACCTTCTTCGCTACAGCCCGTTTTAAAGTTAGCCCCATCTTTCTGAAAATAGAAAACATGAAATACATTGACCAAAGTCCTTCTTCTTTATTGAATACTTTTACTTTGTTAACTTTAACACTTTTTTTTTCCTTGCCCTGTTTCCCTCTTACACATCCTCCAGTTATAATCACAGTGTTCGGTAATTGCCTGGCTCAGAAGGTGGCGTGAAAGCATTTCCATGTCTCTTGTGTAATGTAAGCTGCAGAACAACCCCACCCCCACCCCACCCGCCCCTTCCTTATTGCAGTTTTCAGAAACTTCAACAGATCAACTACAGATCGTTTTTCCAAAAAAACTTGCATTCATGGTCGGTATCTTTATTATTAATTGCACAAAGAGTCTGCTGTTAATGGTTCACTAAAAGCAATTCAAATAATTCTGCTGTCACCTTAGCTCAGTGCACTAATATTTGTGTCAGTGATTAAAAGATCATAGAATAGCCCCATCTGAAGTCAGAATGCAACAATCTCAATTTTTCACATTCCTTTCCAATTAAAATAACCTGATTAAACTGCACAAGAAAACAGAGTCAAACCAACTTTCATGCCTTGAGTATTTAGCATTACAGCTTATTCATGGAACAGTTGTAACATATTGCACTTAGCCTCAGGTAATATGCGATAAATATTAAGGCTGTACCATATCACTGCAATATAAAAATCATCACATCACAAATACTGAGAGTATCTGTTGATAAACACTGCCATGACACGAATTGCAGTGCAAAAATATAAATGGTGAAATACTAAGATTAGCGTGGGATAAACATTACTGCAGTTTAAAAATTGCCGTAGTGTTTATTACTACACTTTTTTAAAAACCATGAAATAAATCTTAACTGCAATGCAAATATTCTTTCTTTTCTTTGGCTTGGCTTCGCGGACGAAGATTTATGGAGGGGTATGTCCACGTCTGCTGCAGGCTCGTTGGTCACAGCAGTGCAAAAATTATGGTAGCATATTTCAGAGAATATTTATGGCAAAAATCTTACTACACAAAAAATTACTGCAATATAATCTTGCTGTTCTATAAATATGTCAGAGGATACATATTACAGCAGAATAAATGTTTCCAAAATATTACTGAGATATTAAATAGTACAAAATCGCTCTTCAGCAAAATTACCATTGTTACACCTTTTCCTGGTGTCTTTTTTCTTCTTTGGCTTGGCTTCGTGGACGAAGATTTATGGAGGGGGTAAAAGTCCACGTCAGCTGCAGGCTCGTTTGTGGCTGACAAGTCCGATGCGGGACAGGCAGACACGGTTGCAGCGGCTGCAGGGGAAAATTGGTGGGTTGGGGTTGGGTGTTGGGTTTTTCCTCCTTTGCCTTTTGTCAGTGAGGTGGGCTCTGCGGTCTTCTTCAAAGGAGGTTGCTGCCCGCCAAACTGTGAGGCGCCAAGATGCACGGTTTGAGGCGTTATCAGCCCACTGGCGGTGGTCAAATGTGGCAGGCACCAAGAGATTTCTTTAGTCAGTGTAATTACAATCATAATTACGACATTCTAGCACTGTAAATATTACTGCAGTACAAATACTATTGTTAGTTTGATTAATGGGAAGAAGTGTACAGATCTTACAAAAGTATTTATAAATGTAATATAAATGTTATTGTTGCATTTAATTGTATCAGATTCTAACTGTATAAATGTTACGGTGAGGTAGATATTGCCGCACTCTAAATACTACTGGAAGCAAACGCTTACCATGCCTTCATTTTACTTATTCTTCTTGAGAAAATTGTTTCATTGGTTGAAGGCTAAAAAGCATAATAAATTAAAACATGGAGGGCCACTTAGTGTTCTAGTCAAGGCTACATAGTTTCTGATCTACAACTGAGCAAATTTCATGGCAAGTGCAAGCCAGTGCTATGCTTCTACTCTCAGCTGCCGACAGAATGGTACCAGGGATTAGTTTGGACTGCAATAGGATTACTTCCTAATGGGGGGTTTGTCACTGGTACCAACACAGCAGCTCCTGGCAGACAATAAATAAACAATAAGGATGGGAAAAGGTGCAAATACAGTAGTTTTCTCGTTACTCAGCTGTAGAAATAATAACTACTCTACTGTATGCATACCCTCTACCACAATGGCAGCCTTCTATTGTTGGCAGCAGTATCAGATCTCTCACTAGGCAGTAGATTCAAGCTCCACACATGGTAGATTTTACTGAAGTAGTGCTGCCTTTCCATTACCCTCCTTCAGGTGAATTTAAGACAAGAGCTAGTGCTGTGCTATAAGTTGTGATGTGACAATCAATCACAGCTCTATCTGTTTTGTCAGGTGTGAGTATAGCATTACTTGGCTCTACTTCATAGAACTGTGGGAAAGTTATCACCGATGTGCTAACCAATAATTAGTCTCTAAACATCAGTCAAGCTGATCTATCTAGAAATTACCATTAGTCCATGTGTGTTAAATGTTCATATATAGTAGCATAATAGAGTATGTGCTTTGGTTCTGAAAATCAACTCCATGAATCTCAATAAAAATGTATTTGGGCATGGAATAAACACAAACCCAACCAGGGATGAAGTACCTGCACAGAAATGCAGTGCGTATTCAACATGTTTGATAGGCTCTATCAATAACTCCAAATCCATAGAGCAGTGGTTCTGAATCTTTTTTCTTTCCACTCACATAAAAAGTACTCCTTCTGCCATAGGTGCTCTGTGATTAGTAAGGGATTGCTTAAGGTGGTATGCAGGTGGAAAGAAAAAGTTTGAAAGCCACTGTTTTAATCGTACCTTGTTATGTGGACGGTTTCTAAACGCCAAAGGAAATGGGCCAATGAGAGTTTTTCCTCAAGCAAAATATTTCAGGAACAATTGGGTCTAGAGCAGTGATCCTCAGCCTTCCCTTCCCACTCACAGACCACCCTAAGCAATCCCTTACTAATCACAGAGCACAAATGGCATAGGGATTACTTAAAATGGTATGTGAGCAGAGAGAAAAGGTTGGAGAACCACTGCCGTAGAGGGAGGAACGATAGGCTTTATTATACTTTAGACTTGTAGCTGACTTGATTCCAAGTGCTCGACTGAGGACAGGGAGAGTGAGGTCAACCTTTATTCCAGGGTCTCAAGGATTTATCAGGGAGAGAGTCACCGGTGGGGGATGGGCCAGCTATCCATCGGCAGTTACGTATTCGTATCACCACATTCACCCCCTCTTTTAAAACAAAAACCCCACTGAGTTAAATGTCCTAGAGGCTCAGCCGGTCGGGTTATCTCCTTTACCTCTGTAAGTGGCGCAGTTCTGTTGGTGGTAATAATGGTCGGCTCCATTGCCATTCGTGGTCCTGAGGCTGGGGAGGGAGGGTTGGCTCCATCGGAGGTGGGGCTTGGTGGGGCAATCGTGGTGGTTGGAGCAGCTGGAACAGGGTCCAGAGTGTATGGCGTGGTGGGTATGTTGCTGACCTGCACCGAGTCCTTGACGGGGCAGTATGAGTGTAGGTAGGACCTGGGTTGAAGGGGATGGGGAGTGGGCAGGGTCTCCAACATGCACCAGGTCCCGGACAGGGACCACGTCCTCATCACTGCCTGGGTACACTATGTAGGCATATTGAGGGCTGGCTTGCAGGAGTTGCACCCGCTCAACCAACGGGTTGGACTTGTGACCCCTTGCAAGTTTCTGCAGCAGGACAGGTCCCAGGAATGAGAGCCAGTATGGATCCAGTCACAGAATTCCTGGGAAAGGAAAACATTCGCTCAATTGGAGTTACGTTGGTAGCGGTGCATAACAAATCAGATGGCATGGAGTGCTTCCAGCAGGACTTCCTGCCAATGGGACACCGCCAGGCCTTTTGATTTAAGGAGGACAGCTTTCCAAACTGAGGCATTTTCTCTCTCTACCTGGCCATTCCCCCAGGGATTGTAGCTGGTCGTCTTACTAGCCAACAGGTACTGCCACAGTATATTTTACTCATAAAAGAGGACCCCCGATCACCGTAGATGTAATTTGGGTACTCGAAATATGCTGTGAGCACTTTTATGACGATGACTGAGGTCATGTCAGGACAGGGAATTATATGTTCCTGTTGGACAAGAGCAGGGGCTCCTTGAAATCGATGCTGAGTCTTTCAAAGAGGTGTGTGGCCTTTATGAGCTGCAACTTGTTGGACCAGAAGAACTGTGGTTTGTATTCTGCACAGACCCGACAGCATTTGGTAGGGAAGGTCCGGGGCTTTCACGAAGTGGAACAATCTCGTGACTCTGGAGTGGCAAAGGTCATCATGGACGGACTGGAGATGGCCAATATGCATGCTGGCACACGTCCCCAGGATAGGGTATCTGAGGGGGCGGGGGGTCATTGAGCTTGCTTGGCCGGTAAGTTGTTGGTGTGAAAGCTCGATTCCCCACCTCAGGATTTTGTCATTTTTGACCTTTCCCCACAATTTGGTAACTGAACATGAACGCAATGGCTCATTGGCCCGTTTGCAGGATAAATCTCTTTCCGGCCAGGTAATGATGCCAGTGGCGTACTGCCTCAACGATGGCCTGTGCCTCCTTCTTGACAGGAGTGCCGTGTCTCAGGGCCGTGAAGGGTATGGGAAGAAATTGACATTGAGATTGGAGGCCAGCGCGATGTCGGAGGCATCACTTTTCACCTGAAACAGGATGGATTTGTCCATGGCATGCATTGTGGCTTTGGCAATATCTCCTTTGATCTGGGTGAGGGCTGCCCTGGTTCAAGATGATGGATACTAGTTCCAGGTCGCCATCGCTGTTGGAAGGGGTGCCGGTTTGATAAGATGGCAGTCCCCAAGTTGAACACGCAGTCACACAGGGAGAGGCAGATGAAGAGACGTCATCCACGATGGCAGAATTGGAATCGGGTAAGATGGCGACCCACAGGTCGCACACACTGTTGAGCCGTTTGAGGTCAGAAGTGATGTCATCGCTTCAGGAGGAAGTTAAGTCAGGTTTGATGGCTGACCACTGGGGGTGCACGCAGTGTTGCTCGGTAGGGAAGGCTTCAGCTTACACACTCTCTCATAGTGTCCTTTCTTCCCGCATCCTGAGTGAGTGGCTTCTCTCAGCAGGAAGCGTCGCCAGGGGTACTTCTGCTGACCACAGAAGGAGCACTTCAGATGCTCGGCTGTGGCAGCAGCAGTAGCAGTGGGGTTGGGACTTCCCTGTACAAAGGCAGTCTGTGACGCCTTGTCTCAAAATGGCTGCACCCACAGCCTGCACATGGAGGGCCCGTTGCTGGCAGTGATGGATTCAGCATTGTGGTGAGCTGGAGGGGTCTCTGCAATGGCAGCCTGTCTTCCTTTAGTCATCACTGGCAGATATAATCTGACCTCACCCCAGCCAGCAGGCATCCCGGATCAGCTCTTCCACATACTGGTCTGCCAATACCAGGGAAGGAATATTTCCCCTACATTCTCACCCCAGATCTTGCAGGACCCAAAAGAAATCATCCAAAGACTCACCGGGTTGCTGTTTTCTAAAGGCCAGGAGGTACTATGAGTAGACTTTGTTTACCCACGGTTTGTAGAACTCAGTCATGGCTGCAAAATAAGTCATGCAGCCCCTGATTGTCAAGTACGCACATCGGCCAACCCTCGCTCGCAGTCACTTGAATTTCTTCTAGTCAGAGTCCACGAGGTCCTCAGAAACTTCCAGGAAGTCTGTGAAGCATTTGATCCACTGCTTGTACAGCTCCAGGGCTCTGGGCATCTGGGTTGGGGTCTGGTCTGTCGGGTCACAGCAGTTTGTCCTCCCATGTGGAAAATTTAAAGTATAATAAATTGATAGGCTCTATCAATAACTCAAAGAAGTAGCGTGAGGAATGATAGGCCTTATTATACTTTAGACGTAGCTGACCCAATTCCAAGTGCTCGACTGAGGACAGAGAGAGGGAGGTCGACCTTTATTCCAGGGTCATCAGGGGAGGAGTTATAAGGGAGCGAATCACCTTATAGGGATGGGCCAGCTACCCATTGACAGTTACATATTTGTATCACCATAATGTTTTACACTAGACTGGGTGCAAATTACTTTATGAAGACATTTTAACTTCAGCACATCCCATTTAGATGATGATCCAAGAGAGTGAAAGGATGTTTCAGTGGTTTGTTACATAATGAGTCCAGTAAACAGCAAGATGTCATTTCTTGATGACTTCTCACCAAATGGTTTTTAATATGAGGAGTCCAAGAGTGGGACGAGATGGAATGGGGGGGTGGCCAGAGGTGGTGCCGAGGAGAAATCTAAGGTGAAGGCAAAGAGGAAAGAAATGGGAGAGGAAAGCAAAAATTTAGAAGGAAAACAAAGGAAATGCAAAGGGGTGAAAAAGCAATTGGGGAGAGATATTCTCAATTTTGTACAATGCATAAACCATTAAACCAGTAACACCAAAATAAATAGTTGAGAATTCTGCACCCGCAAATAGTGAAACAATGCTTGGCATTTTTCCCAAAGCAGGATACAGCAATGTACATTTTTAAAATAAGATCTCAAACCATACCTCCAACTCTCCACATGTACTCGCAGTCCTAAGCATTTAATGTAACAAATTAGGTTCCAAGTCCTGGGGCATTATGGGGGCCGCTGTTTTATGCAGGGTTTTGTCAGACTAGAAAGCATTATGGGATTTGTAGGCTTTTGCTCATCCAAGCTGCAACACTACGATGAAGTAGGAAGAAGAGCAAGCAAGAATGCTGGTAACAACTTATGACAATTTCTACACATCTGCACTAGTCTTGAAAGTAAAAACAGTTTTCACCTTATCCATTCAGTTCCCCCTGAGCATCTGATCTTGTGCAAAATTTCCAATTATAGCAATTACTGGCCTACTTCCATGCAAATCGGGGGGGGGAAATTGATTTGCACATGATGATAAGATTTTCATACAATAAAATGTTTACCATCCATACAGAAATCATGTAGCCAATACAACTAAATAAAGTAAGTCAATATAGACAAGCACATTTGCTGGGGTGAAACACCTAGTGCAGAACAGGAAGCCTGCAAACAAACCAAATTCGTGGAGTTCCTGTTCTTTTCAGAAAGAGCACAAATTTTAAAAAAAACTTATATTAAGCATCACACTGTTACTTTATTAGAGTTTCAGACTCATGGAGCAAGGTAACATAGAAACACACCTATCAACCCAACTTGCCCAGATTGACAAGGTTGTCCACATCATTTGCCTGTATGTGGTCCTTAGTTCCTCTCTTCCTCCTCCCCCACCAGCAAACATTTCCAGTCCAGGTAATTGTCTAAAAGTCTTTTAAATGTCACAATTGTTCCTGCCTCTACTGATTACTCTGACAGTTTATTTCAAATACCCACCACCCACCGTGTAAAAAGTTTCCCCCCAGGTCCATTTCCCATTCAACTTTAAATCGATGCCCCCTTATCTTGGACTCCCCTACCCTAGGAAAAAGGTTCACCCTTACCAATGTTCCTCATGATTTCATATACCTCTATGGTCACCCTTCAGTCTCTGACATTCCAGGGGAAACAAATTCAAGTCTTTTCACCCTCTCCCTGTAACTCAAATTTCTGGTCCCAGTAACATCATCATGAATCTTTGATGGACCCTGTCCAACTTAATGACTAATCCATTACATCTTTGGCTTGGCTTCGCGAACGAAGATTTATGGAGGGGGTAAAAGTCCACGTCAGCTGCAGGCTCGTTTGTGGCTGACAAGTCCGATGCGGGACAGGCAGACACGGTTGCAGCGGCTGCAGGGGAAAATTGGTTGGTTGGGGTTGGGTCTTGGGTTTTTCCTCCTTTGCCTTTTGTCAGTGAGGTGGGCTCTGCGGTCTTCTTCAAAGGAGGTTGCTGCCCGCCAAACTGTGAGGCGCCAAGATGCACGGTTTGAGGCGATATCAGCCCACTGGCGGTGGTCAATGTGGCAGGCACCAAGAGATTTCTTTAGGCAGTCCTTGTACCTTTTCTTTGGTGCACCTCTGTCACGGTGGCCAGTGGAGAGCTCGCCATATAACACGATCTTGGGAAGGCGATGGTCCTCCATTCTGGAGACATGACCCACCCAGCGCAGCTGGATCTTCAGCAGCGTGGACTCGATGCTGTCGACCTCTGCCATCTCGAGTACTTCGACGTTAGGGATGAAAGCGCTCCAATGGATGTTGAGGATGGAGCGGAGACAACGCTGGTGGAAGCGTTCTAGGAGCCGTAGGTGATGCCAGTAGAGGACCCATGATTCGGAGCTGAACAGGAGTGTGGGTATGACAACGGCTCTGTATACGCTTATCTTTGTGAGGTTTTTCAGTTGGTTGTTTTTCCAGACTCTTTTGTGTAGTCTTCCAAAGGCGCTATTTGCCTTGGCGAGTCTGTTGTCTATCTCATTGTCGATCCTTGCATCTGATGAAATGGTGCAGCCAAGATAGGTAAACTGGTTGACCGTTTTGAGTTTTGTGTGCCCGATGGAGATGTGGGGGGGCTGGTAGTCATGGTGGGGAGCTGGCTGATGGAGGACCTCAGTTTTCTTCAGGATGACTTCCAGGCCAAACATTTTGGCAGTTTCCGCAAAGCAGGACATCAAGCGCTGAAGAGCTGGCTCTGAATGGGCATCTAAAGCGGCATCTTCTGCAAAGAGTAGTTCACGGACAAGTTTCTCTTGTGTCTTGGTGTGAGCTTGCAGGCGCCTCAGATTGAAGAGACTGCCATCCGTGCGGTACCGGATGTAAACAGTGTCTTCATTGTTGGGGTCTTTCATGGCTTGGTTCAGCATCATGCTGAAGAAGATTGAAAAGAGGGTTGGTGCGAGAACACAGCCTTGCTTCACGCCATTGTTAATGGAGAAGGGTTCAGAGAGCTCATTGCTGTATCTGACCCGACCTTGTTGGTTTTTGTCAGGGGTTTCTACGAGGCTCTAAAGGCTGTGTACGGCCCCTCACCCCAAGTCCAAAGCCCGCTGCGCAAAGTCCTCCTCCGCGACAAGATCTCCATCCTCAACCGATGGTCAGAACACTTCCAATCTCTTTTCAGTGCCAACAGCTCAGTCCAAGATTCCGCCCTGCTCCAGCTCCCTCAACAGCCCCTAAGGCTAGAGCTGGATGAGGTCCTCACCCTGGATGAGACTTATAAGGCAATCGAACAACTGAAAAGTGGCAAAGCAGCAGGTATGGATGGAATCCCCCCAGAGGTCTGGAAGGCTGGCGGCAAAACTCTGCATGCCAAACTGCATGAGTTTTTCAAGCTTTGTTGGGACCAAGGAAAACTGCCTCAGGATCTTCATGATGCCACCATCATCACCCTGTACAAAAACAAAGGCGAGAAATCAGACTGCTCAAACTACAGGGG
The DNA here is from genome assembly GCF_036971445.1 of Narcine bancroftii. Classification (NCBI taxonomy): domain Eukaryota; kingdom Metazoa; phylum Chordata; class Chondrichthyes; order Torpediniformes; family Narcinidae; genus Narcine; species Narcine bancroftii. Next base: position 192,146,896 of record NC_091474.1, read on the forward strand.
AATCACGCTGCTCTCCATTGCAGGCAAAATCTTTGCTAGGATTCTACTAAATAGAACAATACCTAGTGTCACCGAGAATATTCTCCCAGAATCACAGTGCGGCTTTCGCACCAACAGAGGAACTACTGACATGGTCTTTGCCCTCAGACAGCTCCAAGAAAAGTGCAGAGAACAAAACAAAGGACTCTACATCACCTTTGTTGACCTCACCAAAGCCTTCGACACCGTGAGCAGGAAAGGCTTTGGCAAATACTAGAGCGCATCGGATGTCCCCCAAAATTCCTCAACATGATTATCCATTACATATTACCACAGGAAAGGTCGTGCTACCATTCCCATTAAAATGTAATATCACCTTTAGTGAAAAAAGAGGATCTGAATGGTACCAGAAATTTCCACTCAATCACTCATGGACTCTTCCCTTGTTTTCAAAAAGTAGAATCAAGTAAGTATTCCACAGGGCTAAAACATAAAAAGGACGATATAAATGTCGACCTATTTCCAGAAGCCTTACCCCTGGTACAGTTGCTGTTTTACTGCTTTAATCCAAAATCCTCAGGTAGTCAGACCACACTTTAGCCTGCTAAGTCTGCAGCATTTCTTGCGCACAAATACAGTTTTATTTCAGGATGATTTTTTACTGCCTGTTTGGACACACACTTTGCTAAAGGATGATCCATTTTCTGCACACCAGACCAGGAACATAGACATTTTACAACACACTCACCAAACGCCCACTGGAATCAGTGACTATGAGGGATCAAGAATCAGTACTGGAAGCATGCTGCTCTGCCAGTACTTTGCCACCACTTTATTTCCACTGCAAGATGGCACCAGTGCCAAGGGTGCTCCCTTCACTTTTAAGTCTACATGAATAATTTCACTTCAAATGCAGTCAGTGGAAGAGCTCAAGATAGCTGCACATAGTAAATTTCAGAAAAATACAGACCTATTGATTTAAAAGATACCCAACATGGCCAAAACATTCTGTACATTAAATAAACAATACAAAGGAGACATATGAACCAGCTAAATTGTTGGGGCTGAATCGGCCAGCCATGAGTTGTTAAATTAATACAGCTCCATTTAGGTAAATTGCCTGCAGTAAATATTCCAGGTACTGGGCTGGTATTGATTCTTGATACCATTTGTACTTTAACATTTATGGCAATCGTTTTTTAGTGATAATACTGACTGGAGTATCAGAAATAAGAGCTTCTGTGAAAAATTGCTAAAACAAATAAGAAGCAGCTACTGAATGTGAAAAAATCTCATTTTCACAGCTATTACTCAATCCTGGAAGAGATGACACAGCAGCAGTTTTGACAATTAAAGGAAAGAGATGCTTGAGGCACTGACGTTGGTGTGTGTGTAAAAAAAAAGTACGGCTGGTGTGTATATGGAAAAAAAGCAGGCCAATATTGAATGGTTTGAAAAATGAGGACACCTTGAAAAGGATGAAAGGGAGATTGTATCTGAGTGCCAGAGAAAAAGATGTTAAGTCTGCAAAGCAGAAATCAAAAGTTGAGCATGGTAGGAATAATGTTCACAGTTTCATCTATTTCAATGCAAGTGTTGTAGGAAAGGCATACCAGCTTAGAGCAGGGGTGCCCAAACTTGCTTAATGTAAGAGCCACATACAATAAACTTCAGATGTTTGAAAACATGCAAGTCATGAAAGAATATTACATACACGTTTTTATTCTTGCATGCATATTACATTTTTTAAACAAAGGTTTAATTTATAGGGTCAGTTATTACATGCATACAACTTTTGACCATGGTAAGTACCTGACTTGTTCGAGGCATTGGGAGCTCAGATAGGTGGTTGATCGGGACTGGGAAGTAAGTCTGCGTTTGGGGTGCTGGGATCTTCAATGGGTGGGCAGGCAGTCGGGGCCTGGAAGCGAGTCCATGGTGAGGGAATCAGGAATTCAGATGGGCAGGTGGCTGGAGCCGAGGGAAGAAGCCATGGTGGGAGGTTGGGGAGCTTGGCTGAGCAGGAGGACATAACATCAGGAGCTCGGACGGGAAGGTGGCTGGGGTGTCGAGAGCTCTGAAGGGTGGGCGACTGGGGTGTCGGGAACTCAGATAGGTGGGAAGCCTTGATCACACTTACACTTGCAAATTCCTCAGCCCACAACACAGCCACACCTACGACAATCATGGTATCACAAGCCACGGCCACTAACACTACACAGCAAACATACTCCCGCGAGCTGCACATTCATGTCAAAGAGCTGCATGTGGCTCGCAAGCTGCGGTTTGACCACCCTTGGCTTAAAGAATGGATCAGTATTATGAAATTGTGGCCATTAGTGAGTCTTGGCTGCAGAAAAGGCATGTTCTGGTGTCCTATTTTAGATTTGATAGAGAGGGAATGATGAAAGGGAGAGGAGTGATGTTGCTAGGCAGGGAAAATGTGACAGCAGTGCTCAGTCAGGACAGATTAGAAGGGTCATCCTCTGATGCTTGTAGGTGAAACTGAGGAATCGGAAAGGGTTAACAAGGTTAATGGGATTGTATTATAGGCCACCCTATAATCATTGGGAATTGGAGGAACAGATTTGGAGAGAGATTGCTAGAAGCACAAGGTTATGATAGTAGGTGATTTTAACTTTCCATATATTGACTGGAACTCCCATGCTCTGAAAGGATTACATGGGTTAGATCCATTCAGGAAAGTATCCTTAATTGATGTATAGAGGTCCGAAAGAGATCTCCTATTAGGGAACAAGCGAGGGCACGTGACAGAAGAGTGTAAGGGAACATTTTGTATTTTGTGGTCATAATGCCATTAGTCTCAAGATAATTATGTAAAAATATAGATCTGGTCTATGGAGTTGCATGGAAGGGAATAGTCCGGGTGCAGATCAATGGAACGAGGTGGAAAAATATTTCAGCACAAACTAAAAGGGCCAAATGGCATGTTTCTGTTCTGTAGTTTTCTATCGTTCTATCCCAGTATCCAGCTGGGCAATGACTTTGTTTTAGATTTATTTTACACCTTGAAAAAACAGTGCATATTGATAACAATCCTGGGAAGAAAGCTATGCTTCACTTAGACTGTTTTATATTCATTTTCTCCTGGGGCAAACACTTAATGCTGCAGCTGATTTCCTGCCACACAAAAAATGTACACACTTTCTGATGAGTTAGCCAATTAACTGAAATGCAGATATGTGGAAAGCACATTTTACGTGACTCTGCAACCCCATTCCATATCCCCACACCGTGCTAAATTATACTGTGGAAATCAGTACAAAATATGATGCAAATCTGAGTAACATTCTTCTCCCTTAATTAGGTAATTGATGGCTTCTGAAAAACTGTCCACTGAAGCTTGAATGTTTCAGATTCTATTTTTGCTTCAACTTCAGACTACATATTTGGATAGTTCTTGTTCATATCAAAAAATGAATTAATTTCTAAAATTAAATAAAATGACCTTCCAGCATCTGTACATGCAAGTGCATAATATAAACCAGTCAAGTGTTGACATGATATATTGTACTTGTGCATGGAATCTCCAAGTTACACTCTGTAGCTGCTTTGTGAGTTGAGATCTGCCTGGTCTGATTTGCAGACATACACACTCAGGGCCCCTTTTTGGACACGGTAATAAATGCTGACCTTAACAATGCACCCTTTAAGAAGATCTTAAGACTTCATTATTCATGCTTTGTTCAAACAGACACGGGAGATAAACCAAGACTACCTTGCAATCCTGCAGGAAATGGACAGCACCAAAGGTGATCCCATCAGTCACAATATCTTGTTGGTGTACTTTTACTGAGGCGATTGACTGCTTGGCTGAACATGGGAGATTGTTCATAAAGTGTCTGCTCAGCAAAACAGCCTTTGGAATGAAATCCTTCACCCTGAGATAAATCCTCACGTTTTCTTTTTCTTTCAACTACGTTTTTTTTTCTGCCACTGTCACACACTGTGAGTCCCATGAACAAATGAAATGGGTCAGCAGTTTATATGCCACTTCTGTATGCTGCATACAATATTCTGAAAGCTGTAACATCTGTATAGTTCCCAATTACACTGGACATTATTTTTCCCCAAAATGTTGAGAAGAGGTTTATGATGGACAAGTTCAAGCTGAATACAAAGATAATTTCAACTATGCAGTATCACATAAGAAGTTGGAGAATCATTAAATTAACTTTTATTGACTTTAACATTAATTAATAATTTTGACACATCATGTTAGTTTAACTAAACAAAAAAAAATGTTTTTCCACTGTTTTTCATTTGTACTTAGCATTTGATGCCTTTTGTGTCAGAGCCTAACAATAATCGGCCAGGATTTATGGATTCCAGTTGGCCTGATACCGCTTTTCCATGTCCACAAAGCCCTGGTGAAACTTTTTACCATGTTCATTACTGACTGCACCAAGATCAGCAAAGATGTCCAAGTGCAAATGCATAAAATGAATTTTCAATGACATGTGGACTTCATGGTTTTATATGCTTGAAGCATCATGTCAATCATCTGGATGTAGTTTGGTGCTCTGTAGTTGCCAAGAAAATTCTCAACAACATTAATAAATGCTTTCCAAGCATGCCCAGGCCTAAGACAACATTTGCATAGCACCTGCACCGAGTTCATGCCCAGGCCTGCTTGGACTGACCAGACTGCTTGCTTTGTGGGCAACATACTAGTAGATTTAAAATATGACAGGAATTCACAAGAATGGGTTATATCTTAAAAAAAAATCATATATGATAAGAAAATTTTAAGGTGAATTTTGTGATCAGCAGCCAAATCCATAAAATACACCCATAAGTGTTCAGGAAGCAAATTTGTTGTTGTCCAGTGTTATTGCAGGTTGAAGTTTTATCCTTAATTTATTTTTAAACTTTAAAACAACTGGTTAAAATCAACGCAAGTCCTCCACAATTTTTACTGGAAAAAAAGATCTTAGTCAGGAACTAGAATTAGTAATAGCATCACTTAATTATGCAATAATTTGCCAAACATGTGTCCAAACTAAAGGTACACAGATAGCATCCTCCCAGTAAAGGACTAAGATACGGTCAAGAAACCTGAATGAATAACCATAAGAGTCTGAGTATTAAATTTCAAATTGTATTGGTTCACAAACTCTTTTACAGACATCTCGATTTTTCTTCCATTTATTTTTTTTGTTAAAACTTTATTTAAGATTTTCAAATTACATAAAAACAATACATAAAAATAATAACAAAATAAACTGAGCTAAAACAATATAAACCAATTTCTTCCAGTTATTTCCAAACTTCAGTATGTTTATTCTGAAAGTAACATTTCATTATTATTGAGAACTCTGGAAATATCTCTGTGAGATAGCTCCTTCCGAGAAGTTCCCACAGAACTAGTTTTAATATGGTTTGCCTCCATGTTGAATGATATGTGGAAACAAGGTTACATCTGAAAGCATCCCTGATATAGTTTGATGGACAATCCATTCAGAGAACCATTTACTCCTTCATTGCCAGGCAGACCACTTTCACTGAACATTGCTCAGTGCTTTTAGCAAGGACTTCTCCATCTTATTTCCTTTTTGTTTTACCTGTCATTAACAAAATGTCCTGCAGATAATTCTCCTTGTTGCTGGCACTGCAACAGTCCTCTTTCATCTTCCTCATGAACATTCATCTCCCTGGGCATAATTACCAAGGGCAATGCAGAAGAGAATAAAAGTCATGATTCCATAATTAGTTAGATGAATGTACACCAACATATCATAGAGCTAATGTTTCTTATTTCATACATTTATTATTAAATAATCATACACTAGATTGATCGGTACAGGATGCAGATTGGAACTTGTAAAATGAAAAAACACAGAAATTAAATCCCTTATTCCCACTGGATTGAAATATTTTGTACCTTTTCTGTACAGCAAATTGATTTGCAGAGAATTTGCATTGAGTCATTAGGGAAGGAAGTATTGGGCTTATCAAATGTAGAAAGATATGTGTGGATTATCAAAATTGATTTCAAACATGTCGTAGTTTTGTTAAAAGCAATAAATTCCAGAATGCATTTTAAAACATTAAATTATAAGAAGAAACACACAGTGTCATTATCATAACATAGCATTTTTCGTCACATACAAGTAGTCCTCAACCTATGACTGGGCTACCTTCTGGTACTCCCATCAGATATCAAAAAAGAATTTGCAAGTCTTAAAAGGACAGTGGGAACAGTGGAGGGACCACCATGGGACTGTGGGGAAAGAGCAGAGCAGTGGACGGGGACGATCTGTATAGCTAACTGACTAAAATTCGCTGATGCCATGAATTAGAACATAGAACATTATAGCACAATACAGGCCCTTCAGCCCTCAAGGTTGTTCCTTCCAAAAAGATACTAAATCCTTCCCATCTCGTTATCCTCTATTTTTCTTTCATCCATGTGCCTGTCTAAGGGTCTCTTATATGCCCCTAATATTTCAGCCTCCACCACCACCCCTGGAATTATTCTTGAATTATTTTTTTTTGACAGCTTTTTAAAAATTAACTTCAGGAAATAAATAGAGAAGGAATAAAGTTCAAACCTTGAGCAAGTACAATTTTTGAGGACATTGAAGTTCCTCAGCCTTTAATAATGCCCTAATTACCCCAATTATATTTTTAATCTTATTGTAATTTTGAAGAATGCCAAACAAATAACTTTTATTGGGTTTGGAGAGGAGAAGAAGATGGATTAAAACTAATTCTGTATTGCAGATTAATGCTCGTGACTGATGAAATACATTAAGTAAAAAGACTGAACCGGAAACAGAAGTCCAACAATAACACAACCATAGAACATTACAGTGGAGAAACAGGCCTCTTCAGCCCTTCTAGTCTGTGCCGAACCACTGGCCTACACCCAGTTAATATCCCTCCATACCCCTCCCATCCATGTAACTATCCAAATTCTTCTTAAATGTTAAAATTGAGCCTGCATTCACTTCAGCTGGCAGCTCATTCCCACACTCACACCACTCTCTGTGTGAAGAAGTTCCCCCTCAACTTTTCCCCTTTCACCCTTAATCCATGTCCCTCTGGTTTGTATCTCAGTGGAAAAAGCCTATCTACATTTACTCTGTCTATCTTTCCCCCCCACCCCCCCATAATTTTTTTTTTTTTTTTTTTTTTTTTTTAAACACTTCTATCAAAGTTCCCCTCATTCTTCTATGCTCCAGGGAATAAAGCCCTAATCTGTTTAATCTTAGCTCCTGAAGTCTGGTTAACATCCTAGAAAATCTTCTCTTCACTTTATTTTATTTTATTTACATCTTTCCTGTAGTTAGGTGACCAAAACAGCATACAATACTCTAAATTTGGCCTCACCAACACATTATTCAACTGTACCATAATCCCAACTCACTATTTTAATTATGAAGTCCAATATGCCAAAAGATCTCTTTATAACCCTATCCACCAGTGATGCCACTTTCAGGAAATTATGTATCTCTATTCCAAGATCCCTCTGTTCTACTGCATTCCCCAGTGCCCTACCATTTACCATTTGTCCTTTCTTGGTTTGTCCTTCCAAAAGGCAACACCTCACTTGCCTGCATCAAATTCCATCTGCCATTTTTCAGCCTATTTTTCCATCTGATCCAGATCTCTTTGCAAGTTTTCAATATGTTCTTCGCTGCCTACAACACCTCCAATCTTAGTGTCATCTGCAAATTTGCTGATCCAATTTACCACTTTATCATATAGATCATTGATATAAATGACAAACAACAATGGTCTCAGTACTGATCGTGTGAAGTACACCACTAGTCACAGGCCTCAAATTTGTGAAGAAATCATCGACTACCACTCTCTGGCTTCTCTCTTCCAGCCATTGTCAAATGCAGTTCACTACTTCACCGAGCATCTGAACTTTCCTGACTAACCTCCCACGTACGACTTTGTCAAAGGCCTTACTGAAGTCCATGTTGACAACATCCACAGCCTTTCCTTCATTAACTTTCTGCGTAACCTCCTCAAAAACTCTATAAGATTGGTTAAACACAACCTACCATGCACAAAGCCATGTTGACTATCCCTAATCAGTCCCTAGCTATCCAAATACTTGTATATTTAAAACACCTTCCAATTATTTACCTTCTACTGAAGTCAGGCTCACTGGCCTATAATTTCCAGGGTTACTTTTGCAGCCTTTTTTAAACAACATGAGCTACCCTCCAATCCTCCAGCACCACACCCATGGCTAAGGACATATGAATATTTCTGCCAGAGCCCCTGCAATTTCTACACTTCAATATCTGAGGGAATATTTTGTCAGGTCCAGGAGTTTTATCCACCTTTATTTGCTTTAAGACAACAAGCAATTCTCCTTCTCTATCAACATATCAAAGGAATGATTGGATAATCATGTTTTGTTGGGAGTCTTAGTTGGGGAAGGAACTTTAGCTAGTATAGTACATTCTTTTAACTCTTCACTTTGGCAGAATGAATTGGAGGATTGCAAATGTGACTCCACAATCTAAGAAGAGAAAGAGAATGTAGTGAACCACTAATCTGTTAGTCTTACACTGATGGTTAGGAGAGTCCAAAAATCTATAATAAAGGATGAGATATCAAGGGATGGATATAATTATGTTACTAATCACATCATGATTCAGCTATACAAGGTTTTAGTGATACCGTACTTAAACTATATGTGCAAGTATGGTTACCCAGCAAAATGAAGGATATCAGTAAGTTGAAAAGGGTGCGGAGGAGATTCCCCAGAATATTTCCAGGAATCAACAGCTTGCATTGAAGGAAGAGGTTAGATTGGTTGAGTCTTTATTCCCTGGAGCATAGGAGACAAAGTGATGACCTTATAAAGATTTATACATCATGAAGGGCATGGATAAAGTAAAATTTCAGTCTTTTTCCAGATTCTAGAGTTCGAGGGCATAGTTTTAAGGCAAGAGGGACAATTTTTTTTCACTCGGAGGGTAGCCTGTAACTGGAACAAGCTGCCAAAGGAAACTGTAGAGGTGGAAAAAATGTTGACATTCAAAAGATATTTGGACAGATTTATGGACAGGAAAGGCTGAGAAGGATATGGACCAAATGTAGCCTGGAATGCCAACATAGTTGGCCAGGACAAATTGGGCCAAAAAGGGCCAGATCGGTATTCTATGACATCTTAAGTTGCTCTTTAAACCTGTTGTTAGCAGGTTCCTTTTTACCAGCCTTGATGTGAAAGTATAAACTGGTTTTTTAGTAGCAGGGTATCTCACCACATTGATATGCAGAAGTAGTTAGGAAAAATTTCAAACAAAGTGCCAAGAAAAAAAGTTTCCAGAAAACTCATCAACACTCACTATTATTACATCATTTCTGAACCATGTTTATACATTGTTCTGCTTCAGGACCCCTAGGCCTAGCAGCCTTTCCCTATTTAAAAGGAAGAAATAGCTTCCGATTTTGTCCTTCCCTGTTCTTCTAAAGCTGCATCTCGAAGAATTTGGGGAAACGGGCTAAAAGTAGAAACAGTATTTAAAGTTCTGACAGCCTTGAGCCATTGCAAGAACTGACAAAAAAAAAATTGTGATTGGGCAAGGTATTCATTTTCCAGCTTGAGGCACTTCAAAATACCATGATGCAAAATCAATAATATCCTCAAATTCCATTTTGTTTTTCCTTCCTGCAACACTTCACACCACCATTTCCAGTGACACTTTGCAGAGTTTCACAGAACTTCATTTGATTAATCTGACCACAAATCAGCAGGTCATGTACTTACTCCGATCGATGGGTTTCAAACCCTTCTGGTCTATGTCATCACTAATTAAAGAAACCATATATTAACCAATTAGAAGGATCATTAAATCCAAGAGATCACTAGTTAGTGGAATTGTTAGGTTAATAAATCTCTCAGGTTACTACAATTGCCCAGAAAATAGTGTCAGAGTTTCAGGAAAAAACTATTTTCTTTCCTTTTACATTATGGTTATGTTAACACGAGTAATTCAAATAAATTTCTACATTAAATAAATGAAATTTAAAATGACCCTTTTCCATGCTATGAAGTGAATAGAGAACCATTTGCTAAGCATTTTTTTTTTAAAAAGCTGCTTATTTCATTGAACCAACTCTCTCTTCGAAATGCATTTCAAAACTTCAATGGATCCAACTGCAGAGGCAGTGTACAGTGCAGTGACTATTATTTCGCATAAGCACATTGAGCATGACTGAAGGATAATGGATTTTCCAGTCAAGTTATGTTTATTTGTCGCTCGTATATTGCACGCATGGTAAAGACGAGATAATGTTTCTCCTGGACCATGGAGCATATTTACATAAATATAGGTTAGAATAGAAGTTCAACACATAAAATATTAAAACTGTACATTAACAGTCCACGGTTCCCTATCCCCAAATGTTCAGGAGTCTGATGGCTTGGGGGGGCGGGGGGGGGGGGGTGGCGGGGGGAAGCTCTTGCCCAATCTGGATGAACGGGCTTGAGTGCTGCAGTACTTCCTACCAGAAGGCAGAAGGGGTGTGTGGAATCCTTCACAATGTTTATTGCCCTTTGTCTGTGTCGAGTATTGTAAATGTCCTTCACGGTAGAGAGAGAGAGAGCCCCCAATGATCTTTTCCACCGACTTCTCTATCCTCAGCAGGGTCTTGTGGTCCGAGGAGGTACAGCTTCCAAACCAGGTGGTGATGCATTTGCACAGGATGCTCTCGATAGATCCTCTGTACAATGTAGTGAGGATGGAGGGTGGGAGATGAACTTTCCCCAGTCTTTGCAGGAAGTAGAGGCACTGCTGTTTTTTTTTGGCTATGGAGCTTGTATTATGGACCATGTGAGGTTCTCCACCAAGTGCATTCCACGGAACTTGATACTCTTGACGGCCTCAATGGTTGAGCCATTAATGGTCAGCAGAGCATGGTCCCCCCCTTGGCCCTCTTGAAGTCAACAACCATATCTTTTGTTTTATTGATGTTCAGACCCAGGTTGTTGGCTGTGAGGCTATTATAGTTGAATCAAACTATTATATCAGGCAGGTGAGGTTGAGAATGGAACAGTGATACATTACTCATGAAATAAGTTCAATTCAACAAATTCAAGTATCCTAGTAAACTCAGACAGATGCTGGATCAAGTACTCATTACATTTCCCTCTTCACACATAACTCATCCAATTTTGAGTTTCAACCTCTCATGCTGCAGTCAGAGGTTCCCACTTGTTTCAACAGGGCATCAATGATCCCAGGGCCCAAGAGCACAGTGAACTGCCTCAATGACTATCACCTAGTAGCATTAACACTTGAGAGGTTGGTCATGGACATAATTAACATGAACCTAAGCAAAGGTCTGGACCCACTGCAATTCACCTATGGTCACAATCGCTTCACAGCAGGCGCAATATCACTGGCTCTCTACTCAGCTCTGGATCACTTCAAAAACAGCCTTCAATATCATTATTCCATAAGTGCTGGTCAACAAGCTCAAAACCCTGGGTCTCTGCACCCACACTGCAACTGGATAATTGACTTCCTCATTAAAAGACCACAGTCAGTACGAATTAGAAACAATGTCTCCTCCTCACTGACTATCAACACAGGCACATTTCAAGGATGTGTGTTTAGCCCATTGCTCTACTCACCATACCCCCACAACTGTGGCCAGGCACAATTTCAATGCTATCTACAAATTTGCTGATGGCACCACGGTTGTTGACAGAATCACAAATGGCAATGTTGAAACATACAGGAGGGAGATAGATCAGCTTGTTGAGTGGTATCACACCAACATCCTTGCACTCAAGGTTAGCAAAACCAAGGAGGTGATTGTTGAGGAAGTCAGGAGAATATGATCTAGTCCTCGTTAGGGACTCAGAAGTGAAGAGGGTCAAGAACTTCACATTCCTGCATGTCAACATCTCCGAGGATCTGTCCTGGAACCTCCATGTCAATTTAAGCATGAAAAGGCTTGTCAGCGGCTATACTTTTTGTGAGGTGTTTGAGGAGATTCACCAAATACTCTCAAAAACCTCCACAGGTGTACCATGGAAAGAATTCTGGCTGGTTGCATCACTGTCTGGTATGGAGGTGCCAATGCTTAGGACATGAAAAAACTCCAGAGGGTCGTCAACTCGGCCTGCAATATTTGGGCACCAAACTTCACTCCTTCAAGGACATCTAAAAGAGGCAATGTCTTAAGAAAGCAGCCTCTATCCTCAAAGATCCCCACCACACAGGCCAAGCCCTCTTCACTCTGCTAAAAAGGAGCAGGAGCTGCAAGATGAGCAATCAGTGGCATAAGGACAGCTTCTTCCTGAATGATCAATGAACCAAAGTCACTGCCTTGCTTTGACTTTTCATGCACTATTTTCATTTATGTTTTTAAGATGGTTTATACAGGCACACAATCTTTTATCAGGAACCCTTGGGGGACAGTGTGTTCTGAATTTCGGATCTTTCCAGATTTCAGAACAAAAGCCAGCTGCCCCAGATTTAAGTCCACTCAAATTGTGCTGCCGTATCCACCCCTTTCCAGTTGGGCGGCGTCTCTCTCCTCCCCCAACCTGCCCAAGTCGCGCTGCCATCTCTCTCCCCCGGCCCAAGTCACACTGCCGTATCTCTGCCCCTCACCCTCCTGAGTCACACTGCTGTCTCTCTCCCCCTCGCCCACCCGAGTCGCGCTACTATCACTCCCCCAATGCCCAACCCAGTCGCACTACCATCTCTCCCCCAATGCCCAACCCAGTCACACTGCTGTCTCTCTCTCTCTCTCCGTCCGCTGTACCAGCACCAGAAAAAATGCCGGTTTTTGGAGCTTTCTGGATTTTAGATGTCCGGATAAAGGATTGTGTACCTCTATGAATGTTTGCACTGTGATACTACTGCAAAAAAAATATTGTAACTTGTTCTTGAAAATAGATTCTGGATTCTGATTCTAAAGAATTATTGAAGCTGGCCAGACTAAATTTTTATCTAATCATCCATCTTCTATGCATCTTTTATAAGGTAATACATAATATGAATTTTCTTCATCTTAGCTATTTTAATTTTTCCATTCCAGGCATTCACTTCATCACATGAAGTGAACAGAGGTTGAGGAACCATATACAGACAGACAAGATTTAGTTTAATTTGGCATCATGACTGGGGCAGATATCAGGGGCTGAAGGGCCTGATCCAATGTTCTGTGTTGCAAGATAGTGGGTGTCTAATATTCCCACTGTCCTCTGTAACTGCCCAGTATATCACAATAGAGAGTGCTAATTGGTTATTTTCACTTTTAAAACTTTATTTCTGTTTCAATGACAATGTCTGCCCGCTTGACACCTTCCACCATATCAAGACAGAGCTTGGTCAATTTTGTTTTGTAAAATTCATCAGGAAGTGGGCATTGCTGGCAAGGCCAACATTTATTGATTTCAGATCATCACATTATGTGATGTCATGTATGTACTCTAACAATAAATCTGATATACCCTGAGATTCTTTTTTTCCTGTGGGCGAAACAGAATTACCACTTATTGGAAGTGCAAAAAAAACTGTACACAGCATAAACCATGTAAACAAATAAAGAACTGTAAACAGTTAACAGATGTAAACAAATAGATTGTGCAATACAAACAGAATTTTAAAAAATCAAACTGCAAAAGTAAAGAGTCCTTAAATGAATTCCTGATTGAGTTTGTTGTTGAAGAGTCTGATGGAGGAGGGGTAGCAGCTGTTCCTGAACCTGGTGGTGCGAGTCTTGTGGCAGCAGCGAGAACAGAGTGTGGGCTGGATGGTGCGAATCTTTGATGATAGCTGCTGTTCTCCGAGGTCAGTGTTCCCTGTCACTGTTCTTAATAGTGGGGCTGGTTTTGCCCATGATGTTCTGGGCTGTGTCCACTACCTTTTGGAGTGCTTTATGCTTAGACATATTGGTGTCCCCATACCAGTTTATCCCTTGCCGCCCTTTGTGATTGTCTTCTTGAACCACTGCTATCTTCCTAGGGAAAGTACTCACACTATGTAAATAGACAAAAAATTCCAATAATTAGACCCAACAAGGATGAAAGTTGACATTACATTTCCAAATAGGCCAGTCTGGAGGTTGAGGAGAACTTGCAGGCATTCTCACAGACCTGCCCCCCTCCCCTTGTTCTTTTTGGTCACAGGTTTGAGAGTTGCGGTGGGAATGAACAATGTCTTGACAATGAAGGACTGCATCTTGTAGATGGTCACCATCACAAAGCCACTGTCCACCATAGGTGGAGGGAATAGCATTTTCAGGGTGGTGAATAAGGTGCCAATCCAGCAGGTTGCTTTGTCCTGGAGTAAAACCTCAAATGTTACTGGAACTACATTCAGTCAGACAAGTGAAATGGTACTTTTTAGATGGGACATCAGGAGGTGAGCAGTCATCTCAATGAACTCGTCTTATAGTCCACTGTGTTTACGTTACTAGTCCAGGTGTGCTTCTGCTAAATAGTGACTCCCAGGGTGCTCATGTTGGAGGCACAGTCATGGTATCACCATTGCCTTTTAAGGGGGGGGAGGGAGGGTTGGGGGGGTGAGCCAGATTGTCTTTATTTGTGCACATATTACTGTGTTATCCCTTGCTATTTAATAACTTCAGTTTCACCAAGGTTTTGTGATACTATGCCTGATCAAAAGCTATCTTGACCTCATAGGTAGTAACTCTAAGCTCACCGTTAGAATTCAGCTGTTTGTCCTTATTTGCTCTGATGAGATCTGGACTGAGTCTCTCTTGCAAAATCTAAACTGATCATTAGCGAACAGATGAGTGGAAAGTAAGTGTCACTCAATAGAACTATGAGCAACACCTTGCTGATGACCAAGCACAGACTGACTGAGCTGTAATAACTTGGACTGAATTTATTGTATATTTTCATAGGATATTCTTGAGAAATTTTTCACTGCTGAAGACACAACTCATTCCAAAACACAAGTTTTCAGCAATAAATGTCTGGTCTCCTTGTCTTTGATTGCTTGACATCAGATGCAATGAACCAAATTGGCTTTGGACCAGCTATTATGATGATAGATATCTTAGGAAAAAGCCAAGGTGGATCATCGATTCATCTCTTGGTACAATTTTTTTTCTGCCTTGTCTTTTACACTCACATGTCGGGGTCTACCATTACTGAGGATAGTTTTTTTTTAATTTAATTTTGAAATACAGTATAGTAACAGGCCCTTCCAGCCTAAATACACTTCGGTGAACAGTGTATATATTTGGAATGTGGGAGGAAACTGGAGCACCTAGAAGAAATCTAAGTAGACACAAGTAGAAAGAATACACTCCTTACAAACAGCAGTGCATTTGAACCAAGGTCATCGGTGCTGTAATAGTGTCGTGCTAACCACAATACCCATGCCAGGTATGTTCCAGGATCCTCCTCCTCCTGTTGCTCTTTAAGTATTTACCACCATTATCAATTGGATGTAGTGAGACTGCAGAGCTTTGTTCTGATCACTAACACTTGGTGCTGTCCATGCATTTTTTAAAAACTTTTTAGCACCACACCTCTGTTTTCCATTATTTTAGGGGCTACTCTTTTACACTGCTCGTTCAACTCACGATCATGCTAGCTGCATGTGGCATTCAAATTTTATATTTAAATGTTTTTAACATAGCACAAATGGAAGTGAAGGCAAAAAAAATTACAATCGCTCTAACCGATCCAAGGCATTTAGTGTAATCAATTGAATACTGGATTTCTCTTAAACAGAAGTTAAAAGAGCTGAAACAAATGACAGACAGCAGAAACAAATAGCAGCAATCACAGTAACAGAAGAAGGTTTTGGGGAGAAGGAAATAAATATATTCCTTCAAACTTAATCTGTACACTACTCCCATTAAATTTGCACTGATCACAATCTGCCACAGACAAATGCTTCATTCAGTGAACTACCACAGCTTTGCAAAGATTAGCAGCTATCACAAAATGCAAGTGAATGGACCCATATTTTCATCACTAGTGCTCTGGGCTTTTTGGCAAACAAATGAGTCTTATGTTGCCATAGTTAATCATCTTTACTGAGTAAATACGCTCACAGTCGGCTGCAGTCAGGGACTTGCTGAATAATGAAATGAGTGGTGTTAATAGGCCAATCTAGCACTCCATTTACATCGCAAAACTGCCTATACTTCAATAGTTTTTGGTACTAAAACTAAGCTAGTAATCTCAGTTTATTCCAATATCCAGTGCAGAGAAGAATTTAGACTATTAATGGAGGCTGCAAAATAAGACAAATTATTAGTTTATTTGCACTTTCCTACTGTGAACTATTCCAAATTTCAGACAAATGTGTATATCACCCAACAAAGAGAAAAATGCACAGTTAACCAATGCATATGCAGGGCAGAGAGTTAGTTAAATGGAAGCAGAAAAAAAATGGTACAAGACAACCAGCTTTGCAAATAGCTGTTGATTCTAAGGCAGCCTACTATCCTCTCAATCCCCAACATCTCATTTATAATGTAGTATATGTAGTGTCATAGGCCAGATTCTGCCGAAGTCTTTCAGAATGAGCACATGATTTACACAAGTAACCTTTTGGGCAAATCTGACAAATGGCAGCATTACTAGTCACCTTAAATTCCAGTGGACACTGACGCAAAGAAATAACTAACATCAAAGAATAATACTTTTCTCACAGCACTGTAGCTAAATATAAAATAAATTGTCATGGATGCAAAATTCAAGTAACAAAGAAGATTTGCTTAATTTTGTGGGAGTTAAAGTTGATCTTTCAGCTCAAACAAATGGTAAATGATCTACATTCCATGTGGAACTAGCCATATTTCAGAGATTTAGATTTTTAAAAGTCCAGTGACTTGAAAAAAAGAACTGCCACACAGTTCGTAAGTCCATATAGGCCCATCAGCTTTGGCAGTAATGGAAGAGAGACCCCAATAGCCTCCTCTCTGAACCCACCATCTGCTGCAGGGCTCTCTGATCCAAGATGGCACAACCTCCCGAACTTCCAGGCCAGGCATATGACATGGGCACTCCAGGTTCTCGGACAAAACAGCCAGCCAGGCATATCCCGCCCACTCCTGCCATCTTCATGACCAAACAGCAGACCATAACGTATACTGGGGCAATGATGTGATGAACACCTTCATCAGTAAGTCTGACCAGAATGTGTGATGAAGTTATTATCTCCACTGTGCTTATTGTCTAGTTTTTCACCTTTTACCGTCTTGTTAGCACTTTTTTTTCCACTCATTGTGTAGTATTGTGAAGGTGTGTAGTTGTGTAGTTTTTATCTGTTGTTTTTTTTTGGAGTAGAAGAGGTGTCTTGTGTTGTCTGACGTGTAATTGCAGTTTTGTGAGTAACATTGTGGTTTCTGGAGGACGTAATTTCATTTTTAACAGTGTACTGGTTTTAAATGATAATAAAGGCTACTACTACTAGGAGGTGTGACTGGAATGAAATTATTGCTATTGATATTTTTCCTGATATAATTCAGTGTGACAAAAAATGGGACAGATTTATGGATAGAGAAGCAAGATCCAGATAAGAAGAAGCTACACTTCATAAGGAAAATTTTCAGCCCGGCCATACTTGCTAGTTGATTTAACTCAGGCAGCAAACAGGGGGAATTTGGGGATCATCATACATGATCCTTTCATCATTTATAATCAGAAAATTATTTGAAAATCATGCCTGATTTTATGATGTGACTATTGAAAAGAAACACAGTGATGCAAAATTTCTGGATAAAGATAACAAAGTTTTGTTACAGTCCAAATGTTTTTTATACTTTTCTATTTGACAAAATATAAGTGCAACATGAAAGTTTCTATTTTCAAAGATCAGGAAGATTTTAACTTAAGCAACGAGTTCAATGAATTTAAACACAAAAGGATATCGACAATATATTGCAAAGGTACACAAAAGATTCAACAGGACTGGAGAGCTTGAGCTATCGGGAGAGGTTGGATCTTTATTCTCTAGAAGAGAGGAGATTGAAGGGTGACTTTAGAGAGGTATATAATATCATGAGGGACATGAATAAAGTGAATGCTCAGTTTTTCTCCCAGGGCAGATGTTTCTAGAATGAGAGGGT
Source organism: Narcine bancroftii (assembly GCF_036971445.1). NCBI lineage: Eukaryota > Metazoa > Chordata > Chondrichthyes > Torpediniformes > Narcinidae > Narcine > Narcine bancroftii. Next base: position 192,164,941 of record NC_091474.1, read on the forward strand.
ATAGGTTTAAGGCAAGAAGGGAGAGATGTAAGAGGGAGCAGAGTGAAACTCTTACACGCAGAATGGTCCATATCTTAAGTGACCTGCCAGATGAAGCTGCAGAAGTGGGTCGGTTTTTGAAGTTCAAAAGCCTCTTGGACAGAAACGTGTAGAGGAAGGGTTTAGAAGGAACCTGCCCAAAATGTCAAAGGGGTTGTTCTATGAGGTCAGTCTCTATGATTCAATTGACTCAAATAATTTGGAAGCAGGTTTACGTCTAACCTTTTCCATGTTGCAACTTGGAACATCAATTCTGTTTTTTTTTTTCTTTTCACAAAAATTTAGTCCACTGAGTATTTCTAACAATTTATATTTTTATTATTGATTACAGATACTAACTGAATTTTGCCTTGTAATTGGATGGCAGACAGGAACCAAAGAGTCAGGATTAATGGGTCCCTTTCAGAATGGTAGGCAGTGACTAGTGGGGCCCTGCAAAGCTCGGTGTTGGGACAGTAGCTATTTACAATATACATTACTGATTTATGTGAAGGGATTAAAAGTAGCATTAGCAAATTTGCAGATGAAACAAAACCTGGGTGGCAGTGTGAAATGTGAGAAGGATGTTATAAGAATGCAGGGTGATTTGGACAGGAAGGGTCACTGGGCAGAAGCATAGCAGATGCAGTTTAATGTGGTTAAATGTGAGGTTATCAATTTTAGTGGCAAGAACAGGAAGGCAGATTACTATCTGAATGTGTCAAGTTAGGAAAGGAGAAGTACAAAGAGATCTACATGTCCTTGATCATTAATCACTGAAAATAAACATGCAGGTACAGCAGGCAGTGAAGAAAGCTAATGGCATCTTGGCATTCATAACAAGGGGAGTTGAGTATAGGAACAAAGAGGTCCTTCTGCAGTTGTACAGGGCCCTGGTGAAACCCCACTTGGAGCATTGTGTGCTGTTTTGGTCTCCACATTTGAAGAAGGACATTCTTGCTATCGAGGGTGTGCAGTGCAAGTTCACAAGGTTAAACCCCAGGATGGGAGGACTATCATATGTTGAAAGATTGGAGTGACTGGCCTTGTATACACTGGAATTTAGAAAGATGAGAGGGGATCTGATAGAAACATATAAAATTATTAATGGATTGGACACACTAGAGGCAGGAAACGTTCCCAATGTTGGGGGAGTCCACAACCAGAGGCTACATTTTAAGAATAAGTGGTTGGACATTTAGCACACAGTTGAGGAAAAACTCACCCAGAGAGTTGTAGATCTGTGGAATACTCTGCCTCAAAAGGCAGTGGAGGCCAATTCTCTGGATGCTTTCAAGAAAGAGTTAGATAGACCTCTTAAAGGTAGCAGAGTCAAGGAATATAGGGAGAAGGCAGGAACGAGGTAATGATTGTGGATATCAGCCAGGATCATAGTGAATGGCGGTGCTGGGTCAAAGGGGTGAATAGCTTACTCCCGCACTTATTGCCTATAATTTGCACTTTTTATGTAGCAATTCATTCAGTACAATAGCATATTAGCAAAATTATTCCACCCATTAAAGATTAAATACTGCACACATATTTCAAGCCTCCTTGGTTAATTAGTGGTGTAAATATTTCTTACCTGGCAAAATCTTACTTTTTAAAAAATATATTATTATTTCTTACAGACTTGTTTGACTATTGTAATTTTCATGCTAAATCTCCTCCCTGCAGACTTCTGCAATCAAAAGATTATTTTAACATAAATTAGTGCAAGAGCAGTCCACGTTTTCCCCATAGTCCCCTTTATCAATGGCTCCAAAACATTTGAGGCCTCAATTTACAGCCATCCAAGCAGGCAACCAGTGAGCTAACAGTGACATAATCAGATGCATTTTGAAAATAGTTTCAATACATACAAATGTAACTATGATAAAATACAATAATAATTTTACTTAAAATAATTTAAAGTACTAGAAATTAATTAAACACAAAGATAAAATTGAAATAAATGAAAAAGAACCTTTTCTCCACACTAATTCAATCACTATAGATGACTCTATTTGAATCAATAATGTCACATCACAACATCAGCTGTGCTTGGCATGTGGTTGAGCAGCTACTGTACAAAAAAAAAGTACATCCAGAATCTCAGTTCAGGACAGTGATACTTCATCATTACACTGCCCTCCTTCGTAGGTCCAGCTGCAGACAGAGTGGAGAGGAGGTGGGGGAGGGCCAGGTGATATGTTTCTTTCTGGTTTCTGCATTACTGCATTCAAGCACAGAATTTAGAGGTGAGAGACGTGCAAAGAAGACCTCAGCAGCAGGAACGTGTGATTCCGGCTGCTATCTCAGTACTGCTGACAGCGTGATACACAGTGAATTGCAGTGTGCACAACAACTAAACACCGTGGCAAGAGCATCGGTAAGCTTTTATTCCGGAATAAAAGAGGATGGATTATAGGTTCTGCTACGCCCTTCCCGCTCTGCCACTGAGACTAATCACCAGGAGAAAGGACCTATCTGCTACTGAGGATATTATCTATATATTCACCACACATGCTTCCTTCCCCTCATCCTTCAGCAACAGCTGGGCTAAGTGGCGATGTCAGACCAGCTGCTGCCTGCCTTTGCAACTTGCATTTATTTTTCCAGGAACAGCATACGCTTTTGACAGCCTAGGGAAAGTTTGAGTTCTGTGCTGAACCTCTTCGACATAAAACTCAATGGACATTTTTAAACCCTTGTCATTGACAAAGGAGCCACACTTTACTGTGGTTGAGCTTCTCGCTAGTCAGGCTTGACCTTGCAGCATTAGGGGCTTAAATATGTTTGCATGGCTACTTGCTGAAACTGTAAGCTGATAAGGTTCCTGAAACGGAAAAAAAAACTAGGCATTTGAGCCCTGACTGAATGCACAACAGAACCATTCACCAGAACAACTCATCAAACTGAACCAAAAACAGAAAACCTCTCTTCTTATTGGTGGAATACTGAAATTAAAAAAAATCTGAAATATTCCAAGGAATACAATCATGAACCAAGCAAAGAGATGTTAATTTTATGAATTTATTGGTGGGCTGTCCAAGAATTAAAACAGCAGCTTTTGGATTTTTCTGTTTAACCTAAAGTCTATCCTTCTGCCTCATTTGCATGTACACATCAGCCATTAACATCTTTAAGCATCAAGGTTCAGTTGTCCAGTTGAGAACAAATCTCCTGGTACAAATTTCAAGTCAAGTCACCTTTATTTATCATTCATACCATGCTCATGCGGTAAAGACGAAATAGAGTTTCTCCAGGACCATGGAGCATATTGGCATAGAATAGAAGTTAAACACATTAAAGCATATATAGTAAAAGTCCATGGTCTGCCATCCACACATGTTCTGGGAATGGCTGGGGAAACAAACCATTGCCAAACCTGGGCACATGGGCTCCGAGTACTACGATACCTCCTACCAGATAGCAGAAGGGAGAACATGAGGGGTGTGTGGAGTCCTTCACAATATTTATTGCCTTTTGCCTGCATCAAGTGTTTTCGATGTCCTTCGTGGGAGGAAGAGAGCCCGCAAATAATCTTTTGTGCTGACTTCACTATCCTCTACAAGGTCTTGTGGTCCAAGGTGGTACAGTTTCCAAACCAGGCGGTGATGCCCTCAATGCATCATCTGTAGAATGTAGTGAGGATGGGAGATAAACTTTCCTCAGCCTTCACAAGAAGTCAAGGTGCTGTTGGGCTTTCTTGACTATAGAACTGGTGTTAAGAGACCAGGTGAGGAACTTAATACTCTTGATGACCTCAATGGTGGAGCCATCAATGGTCAGCAGAGCATGGTTCCCCCTGAGCCCTCCTGAAGTCGACAACCATCTCTTTTGTTTTATTAACGTTCAGATACAGGTTGTTGGCTCTGCACCAGTTCATTACCCACTGCACCTCATCTCTGCAAGCTGACTCCTCATTGTTACTGATCAGGCCCACCACAGTCGTATTGTCAGTGAATTTGATGATGTGGTTCGAACTGGGTTTAACTTCAGTCGTGAATCAGCAGACTGAACAGCAGTGGACTAAGCATGCAGGCTTGAGAGTTTCAAGTTCTCATTGACTCTAAATGAAAGTTTAAGCATTAACTATTTTTCATTTCCTTTACTTTTCTTTCTCTAGTCTTTTCAATTGATTCAATTTATTTTAGGTTGCATTCATCAGCATCTTTTTTGCATATACATCCTTGCTGACTATGTTCTGTTTCAAGTACCTTTATTGGTAATGATGTACATTGATCCCTTGTACCCTCTTTGCCATTTACCCATTCATCTGCCTTTACCTTGTAATTTGATGTCAAGCTTAATGGTGTGTGACAACCATGGCTCAGTGATACCAGACTCACCTGAGAAATCAGGAGACCATGGTTTATAGTCCACTCTTAAGACATGGAGACGAGGTTTAGGTTAGCCAACACAGTAACTTGGCACAGAGCAAATGCCACAATATTGTAGGGATTCCTTAAAATTTGAAGAAGAAATGTTAACTGTTTTTCTTCCTACAGGGTTACAGAATTATGCCATTATTAATCTTTAAGTTATATATTTTAGAGAGGTACCTTGAGAACAATTTTAAAGAGATGCGGAGTCTGCTATGTCCAGCTGTAAACAGAGAAATAAAATTAGAGTTGATTGTTCCATAGAAATGCTAAAGGCAATGAATGTTTACTCAGAAAGACATCTGATGAAACAGAAAACGATTTGATTCATGAAATGGTTTTTGAAGAAATTAAACTTCAGACAGAGCCAGTAGTGGTCATGTCATGTGATTATGACACTTAGAAACATAGAAGATAGGAGCAGGAGTAGGTGATTCGGCCCTTCGAGCCTGCTCCACCATTCAATGAGATCATGGCTGATCTTAAAGTTCAGTACCCCGTCCCTGCCTTCTCTCCGTAACCCCTAATTCCCTTATACTGAAGAAATATATCTAATTCCCTCTTAAATATATTCAATGAACCTGCCTCTACTGCCCTCTGTGTCAATGAATTCCACAGATTCACCACTCTCTGGGTAAAGAAATTCCTCTTCATCTCGGTTCTCTGCTAGTCATATGCTTCAAGAAAGCATCATTAATATGATGAACCAGTTTCATCTGAAGTCAGAAATGCAGTAATATTCTGTGAGAAAGGATGGCTATTGTTTTCTTATCATGGGAGGAACACAGGATTAAAGTTGCTTCAGAAGAGATGGTCAGTCTTTCTTTTTTAAGAGAAAGCAGTGCTACTGTGGCCATTGTAATGGGTTTGTAAAATCATCATGGAAATTACAAGTTCCAGAACCTCCACACGAGAGAGAGGAATTTGAGAAAAATCATTTGAATGAAGAAACATTTCTCTGAAAGTAACAATACAAGAATTTGTGCATTTTGAGAAGTCTGATGACTTGGCACCTCACCTACTCCATAATTACATTTGAACAACAATTTAAAGACTTTGAGTTTCAACACAAAAGATTTATGACTGAACTTTGAAAGTGACGTTTCAGAATCTTGCTCGAACTGTAATGATTTGGGATCGCACACACGCACAGCTACATTATGAAAAGAAATATATTATTTTGAAGATGATTGTCTTGGTGAATTTCTATTGCTGTTGGTATAGGTCGTAACAACAGATACTTCCAGGATTTTTATTTTAGATTTCTAAAATCTGCAATCTTTTTGATTTTTATTTGCAAATAGGAAATAACAATGAAAGAGGGATAGATTATGGTTAATATCAAGTCAAGTCTATTGTCATCTGTACAAGTACAATCCGACGAAACAGTCTTCTCCGGTCTTCAGTGCAAAACATGAGGACCCACAGCCAGATATTACACACGTACAAACAAATAAATAATACATGTACAGTACAAGTACTATCTCTTTAAAAATAGGTAAATATTGTTTCAAGAATATGAGAGTCTAAGATGGTTAGTGTGAGCAGTTCCTTTGGTCGTTCAGCATTCTCACTGATAAGGGAAGAAAATGTTCCTCACCCTGGCTTTGATACTCCTGTATCTCTTCCCTAATGGGAAGCAGCAGAAAAATGGGTGGAAGAGGTCCTCAATGATTTTGTGTGTCCCTTCAGACAATGCTCCCAGTAGATCTGGTCAATGGAGGGGAGGGAGATTCCAGTGATCTTATCTGTCCCTCTGATTGTCCTGTAGATTGATCGCCCTTTCATTTCCCTGCAACAACCACACTATACTGTGATGCAGCTGGCCAAAATGCTGTTGCTAGAACTCCTATAGAAGATTGACATAATAGTGGCAGTAGCCTCATCCGCTTCAGTCTTCTAAGGAAGTGTAGTCACTGTTGTGCCTTCCTGACAAGTGAGGAGATGATGAGTGTCTATACAAGTCATCAGATAAGTGAACTTCAAGGAACTTGGTGCTCTCCACTCTCTACTATAGAGTTATCAATGTGTAGTGTAGGATGATTTTTCCTAATCCTCCTGAAGTCCAGCATCTCCTTTGTCTTGTCCACGTTGAGACTCAGGTTGTTACTCTTGCACCGTTTCATGAGATTTTCTACTTCTTCCCTGTAGTGCAGCTCATCGCTGTTGCTGATGAGGCCAACTACTGTTGCGTCATCTGAAAACTTGATGGCACTGTTGGAGCTGGATCTGGCGATGCAATCGTGGGTCAATAGCATGAACAAGAGCTGGCTGTGCACACAGGCCTGAGATGTGCCAGTGCTCGGCACGACGGTGCTCAACAATCTGATACCAACCCAGACAGAATGTTGTCTTTTCACGAGGAAGCCCAGGATCCAATTACAGACTGAGAGGGTTGTTGAGTCCCAGCGAAAACAGCTTCTCCACCAACATGTGAAAAATGATCATATTAAATGCCCGAACTGAAGTCAATGAACAGCAGCCTGGTGTATGAGGCATTGTACTCCAGGTGGGGGAAGGACGGAATGAAGCAACAAGGCTAGTCTGTGGAACTCTTTCTTCTATAGGCGAATTGAAATGATCACAGCATCTCTGGAAGATGTGCTTTGACGTGTTCTATCACCAGATGCTCAAAGCATTTTGTAATGGTGGGGGTCAGTGCCACAGGGTGGTAATCATTGAGGCCCTCTTGGATATGGGGATGATGGAAACTGACTTGAATCCTCTTTTTTTTTTTAAAGATTTTATTTATCATTTGCATCAATACAAAAAAGAGTAATTCAATAATACAGTAATTATTTTAAATCATACAAAATGATATTAAAAAATGTAATTTTTCTCCTCAACCTCCCTCCCTCCCAAAAGAAAAAGGAAAAAAAAACCTACTTCTACATATATTATCTCATTCGCATATATAATATTCATGATTATTTTTGTAGCTTTTCATTGAGACGTGTGGTAAAGTGGAGAAAGTGGATTGAATTTTATTCATAAAATCATTATATATATTGTTTCCAAATTTTATAAAAGTTTTCAACTCGATTTCTTAAACTATATGTATTTTTTTCTAAAGGTATACCATTTTGCATCATTTTCAATATGCCATCTTTTGACTTGAATCCTGTGGGAACAATGGACTGCTGCATGAGGTATTAAAAATGTCTGTGAAGACCTCCGTCAATTGGTCTGCGCAGTTCTTCAGTACCCAACCAGGCATGTTGTCTTGTCCCATCACTTTGCGTTGGTTCATCCCTTCCGGTTCTCCTCACCTCGGCTGTGGCTGTGCAGGGGGCCAGTTCATCAGGGGACACATAGCTTTCTTTGGCATCATCTTGTTCTTCACATCAAACAGTGCATAGGAGGTGTTCAGTCTATCCGGAAGGGAGGCATCATTGACCTTAATTCACAAGGTTGACTTGTGATCCATAATAGTCTTGATCTCTTGCCACATGTGTCTCGTGTTGCCGGTGTCGCATAGCTGTCTGTGGATTTTCTATGCAAACTCATACTTTTCCTTCCAGATTACATTGGAGAGTTCAGCCCTGGCTGATTTTAGTGCCATCCCTGTCCTGAAGTCAGCATCATGGGCTCTAGGAAGGGCCCGGACCTCTACATCCAACCATGTTTTCTGGTTAGCCCTGGTTGTGAAGCATTTGATCTTGGTGGCATCCTCAATGCACGTGCTGATGTAGCCAGTCACTGACCTCTTGTATTTTTCAATGTTTACATGACCATTGTAGGTGGCCGTCTCCCTGAAACAGCTCGAGTCTGTGGTCTCAAAGCAGTCTTGTAGTGCTACTCTGGCACCCACTGTGGCGATGTTATGATTTCCCTACAAACTGATCTAGTTTGCTTTGCTGGCAGTCTGTACTCTAGGTTTAGCAAGACAGATATGTGATTCAAGTAACCAAGGTGTGGGCAAAGAGCAGCCTGGGTTGGGGTATAGGAGAAAAGTAAAAAAGATCCTCAGATTAAAGTTTGTAGCAGAGAGATCACAAAGCACAAAGGGAATCAGATGGGACATCATGGAGGCTGGGAAATGGGTGAATGAAGATGGGTCAAGTGCACATCAACTTGCTTCCATATTAATTGAAAGTGGCTGGATCAATGTTTAGGGTTGAAGTTTAAGAGTATTTCACTTTTTAATGTACCCTTCAGTAACCTATCCCTCTAGAAGTTACACATCTTCCATGTTATTCTATAAAATTTTTATCTTTCTCAGTAGAAAATGTTCATGGAACTTGTACGTTAATTTAAATGATTTCAACAGAAGGTATCTTTTAAATGAATATTGAACTGGAAAAAAAAAACATAATTCCCTCAATTTGAACAAGTACACATACTCAATGAGGTGAAGAAAATCAAGACATGTTTTCCAAAGAAATTATTTTGAAGTTGTTTACAATGAAAATGTGACATCATTTTGATGCAAATTAATTCTGGTGTTTTCTTTCTTTGGCTTGGCTTCGTGGACGAAGATTTATAGAGGGGGTAAATGTCCACGTCATCTGCAGGCTCGTTTGTGGCTGACAAGTCCGATGCGGGACAGGCAGACACGGTTGCAGCGGTTGCAGGGGAAAATTGGTTGGCTGGGGTTAGGTGTTGGGTTTATTTCTCCTTTGTCTTTTGTCAGTGAGGTGGGCTCTGCGGTCTTCTTTAAAGGAGGTTGCTGCCCGCCGAACTGTGAGGCGCCAAGGTGCACTGTTTGAGGCGATATCAGCCCACTGGCAGTGGTCAATGTGGCAGGCACCAAGAGATTTCTTTAGGCAGTCCTTGTACCTCTTCTTTGGTGCACCTCTGACACGATGGCCAGTGGAGAGCTCGCCGTATAACACGATCTTGGGAAGGCGATGGTCCTCCATTCTGGAGACGTGACCTACCCAGCGCAGTTGGATCTTCAACACTGTGGATTCGATGGTGTCGGCCTCTGCCATCTCGAGTACTTCGATGTTAGGGATGAAGTCGCTCCAATGAATGTTGAGGATGGAGCGGAGACAACGCTGGTGGAAGCGTTCTAGGAGCCGTAGGTGATGCCGGTAGAGGAGCCATGATTCGGATCCAAACAGGAGTGTGGGTATGACAACGGCTCTGTATACGCTTATCTTTGTGAGGTTTTTCAGTTGGTTGTTTTTCCAGACTCTTTTGCGTAGTCTTCCAAAGGCGCTATTTGCCTTGGCGAGTCTGTTGTCTATCTCGTTGTCGATCCTTGCATCTGATGAAATGGTGCAGCCGAGATAGGTAAACTGGTTGACCGTTTTGAGTTTTGTGTGCCCGATGGAGATGTGGGGGGGCTGGCAGTCATGGTGTGCTGCTGGCTGATGGAGGACCTCAGTTTTCTTCAGGCTGACTTCTAGGCCAAACATTTTGGCAGTTTCCGCAAAACAGGACGTCAAGCGCTGAAGAGCTGGCTCTGAATGGGCAACTAAAGCGACATCGTCTGCAAAGAGTTGCTCACGGACAAGTTGCTCTTGTGTCTTGGTGTGAGCTTGCAGGCGCCTCAGATTGAAGAGACTGCCATCCGTGCGGTACCGGATGTAAACAGCGTCTTCATTCAAAATGTGACATCATTTTGATGCAAATTAATTCTGGTGTTGTTCACGTGAAACTACAATGTGCTTTTATACAGCAGAATCTGTTAAGGGTGACTCTGAATCATTGATGACACGCAATCACAGGAAATAGGAAGTGAACCTCATGCTCCAGCTACTCACATTAAATGTCAAGTTAAATTAAAGGTTTATTTTGTTTCAAGCTTGTCTTCTTTAAAACAGATCCAGTGCCTGAACTATACCTCTCTTCCCACTAGTTTCCTCAGATTAGTAGCAGGCTACAACTGCAACAGTTGCTCTGTTACACAAGGTTGGCTCATGGCCTGAAGTCTGCCAGTCTGTCAATCTACAGCAAAAAAAAAATTCTGTATTACCAAAATTATGCAGTTGAATTTGGTATTTTTGTTAACTCTGGAAGCTTGGTCATATTTAATAACAATAAGGACATGAGAGAATGGGGTGGAGCAGTGAATTGTTATGATGACCTGCAAGACCAAAGTTCAAATTCTGTCCAGACCTCAAAGATGAAATGTTTCCTCTCTTTCTGCCAGCCATGCAGCCTATATTAATTCAAACTGTGCTAACCCAGTGCTCAGCGCAAATCAGGCTGACAACTCAGGACCAGCTGCAATTCAACGTTGACAATCAACCTGCTTTTTACACTTTTGAGATTTTAAATACAGGAAAAAAAAACATTAATAAGAAAATAGAATGCACCTATCACCTTACCGTTCCTCCCATTGCAACTTTACTGGGTATTTGACAGAAAATGTGCTTAGATGTGGGGAAAAAACAGTAAAGTTGCACTTGTAGAACTGGTTATAGTCCCAAGGAAATATCCAGACATTTTAATGCTCTCAGGTACATCACATGAGCATCGAAACACAGAGCACAAGAAATACAAGTTGGTATAGGCCATCTCTCCTGTTGAGTCTGCTCAACCATTTAAAAAGGTCATGGCTGATCTGGTCATGGTCTCAATCCACACCCCGCTGTTCCCCATAACAATTAATTCCACTGTTATTCTAAAAACCTGTCCCTCTGTGTCATAAATACTTTCCACAAGGCATCTTTGACAGCTCAAAATTTTGACAACACTGTATATAGAAATAGATTCATAAAACAATACAGTACAGGATGTTTATATTTTTGTGAAATGCCTCACACCAAAGAGTTTTATTAAAATATTTACCAATATTGGCCCACTTTGGTATGCAGTGAATTAGGGAAATCCACACAGATAAAATTACTTTTTTTTAATGATATTGATATTCCTTTTCCATTAAAATTAGTACAGAAACCAAATCAAGTAGGTGTTCATGTTGCTCCAGCATTTTCATTTTTTTAAATTTTTAAAGGTGCAACATTAAGCCTTGAAGAAGAATTTAAAAATAAATACAATTGTTCCTTGATAGAATTAGTCAAACCACTCAGATTTCCTATTGGTAGTGTTGAATTCCATTATTTCCAAGGCTATGCTGGGGACTGTCATTGGCTTTGCATTAGGTCAGTGGATATTAACTTCATTTACACTTGACTGGGAATTGGCTGGTGTCAACAATAGGGGCCCTACTGCCTTAGCTGAGGGGGAAGTTAGCTAGGGCTTGACAGAAAGCTGCCACTGAAGAAGATGGATGATGATGCTGGCTGACCTTGGACCTGTGCATATCACCATCACAGCCACTCTTCACCCAACAAAAGAACTCTCCAACTTTCTCAGTTCCCTTCATCATTATTGGTACTAAAAGGTCCAGACATCTTCATGAACTAAGCTCCGCCCCTTTTAAATCTGCAAGCTTCAGATGACTTAATCCCCAAAGTGCCTTGATTTATTTTTATTTGCTTACTGCAGTCTCCTTCAAAGGTTGTGGCAAGGCAGCTGAACACCATGTCACTAAGCATGATGTTCTGTCACTTCTATGGCTTATTCCTCAAAGGCCACACTCAGTGATAAATGACAATTAGTGCTTGAACCTTTTTCACAAGGGAATTTCATACAATGTGGGGACTTTGAAATAATCCAGTTACAGATGATTTTTGAGAGGTTCACAAATATTGAAAAGCTTTCTGTAGATTGCTAAAATAGTCAGTGTTCATCTGCTAATTATATTTCACATACCCACTACTATTTTGACTGCACTAATCCCAAACACAAAGGAAGGATAGGTTACAGATGAGAGAACATAAAAGGCTTAGTAATAATATTACTGATACTGTGGCAGCAGAAATATGTTAATATCAACTGATAACTAAGAGGAGGAGGGTTTACAGAGTAAGGACTTTCTGCGTGTACAACCATTCCCTAAATGAAGCATAGAGATTTTGCATATTTTTTTACATTAAGCAGACTTATCCTTCCTTTTAAAAACCAGCGCTATTTCACACAATCTTAATTTTCAAATAAAAACTGATAAATACTTACACAAGCTGTTTAATGATTTGGGAGATAATCTGTGTTCAAATGAGCCATTGGATATATGTCCTACAATGGGTGTTCATTGAAGATTACAATGTAAAGGACCAAAATTGCCTTAAAAAAAATAACATTTCACCCTGTATAAAATAGCTCCTTCACAGATAAGCTTTATTGTGTTCTTAATTATCTATTTATTCTTTCTTTCAGCTCCTCTGCACTGTTCATTAAAAATGAATGGAGACTTCAAAGTACTGTATACTTCCCAGGAATAAATGAAGATGATGTCAGTACAAGTTGTTCACTGCCTCTGATCAGTTTTGTATAAAATCAACATACGGTACATCAGCCCAACTCATCTTGCATAGTCATAGATTCATACAGCATGAATCAGGCCATTTGGCCCAACTCAACCATTCCTACCAAGTTGGCATTCTGACCCAATGTCCTTTGAATGACAGAAGCGAACCTGCTTCTATAGTTTCCTCTGTCTAGCAGATCGCTCCAGATACAGACCACCATCTTAATGAAACCTTTGCCCGTGGAATCCCTCTTAAATCTCTCCCCTCACATTAAACTTCTTCACTCTAATTCTGGAATCATCCACCCTGTGAAAAAGATTAAGGTATTCTACTTTATCCATGCCCCTTATGATTTACAATCCTCTATGAGATTATTCCCTCAGCCTCCTATGCTCCAGGGATGAAAGACCCAGCAATTTCTCCCTATAACTCAAACCATCTAGCCCCAGCAACATCATGGTAAAATCCTTCTTCACTCTTTCCAATTTATTGATTTCCTTCCTAAACCTGGGTGACCGAAACTGCACACGATATTCTTAGAGTGGTCTCACCAATGTCTTATATAAATGAATCAAAATGTTCCAACTTTTGCACTTAATACTCTACTCAAAGAAAGCAAGTATGCCAAATGCATTCTTCACTTCCACTTTCAGAGAACTATGCACCTTTACCCCTTAGTTTTTCTGTTCTACAACACTCTCCAGGGCCCTACCATTTACCATGCAAGTCCTACCTTGGTTTGACTAACCAAACAGCAGCACCTCACACTTGTCAGAGTTAAATTCCATTTGCCATTCCTTGGCTCACTTTTCGAACTGATCTCAATCCTGTTGTCAACTTTTATATCCTTCTTCGTTGTCAATTACACCATCCATTTTGGTGTCATCTGCAAATTTCCTAAATCATGTTCCATTACACTTCCATCAAAATCATGAACACAAGTAACAAACAACAGTGGACTTGCAACTGACACCTAAAGCACACCACCAGTCACAGTCCAACTAGAAAACTATCCCTTCACTATTACCCTCTCACTCCTATTCAGCCAATTTTTAATCCAATTGGCAAGTTCGCTTTGCATGCCATGAGATCCAATCCTCCAGACTAGCCTACTAAGTGATACTGTCAAAAGTCTCGCTTAAGTCCATATTAAACATAAAGTGCTGCTAAAGTATGACATACACTGCCTTGATGTCATAAATTTGTCACCTTTTCAAAAAATTATTTCAGATTTATGACACGATCTCCCATGCACGAAGTACTTATACCCAATGGCTCTGTCTCGCAACAACCCCAGGGGATCCTGGCGTTTCCCGTGTATGCCCTGCCCTGGCTTAACTTACTAAAATGCAACACTTTGCATTTGCCTGAATTAAATTCCACCAAACTTTTGCCAGAACAGTGAAGACTTTTATTGTCCTTAGCTTACCTAGAGTTCATGATTATGCACTACGTACCACCTTACCCATCACCAATATCCGTCCCTCAGAAAATACCAGACTGGAAGGCGAAAGATGAAGTCAGGTTTTTGGAATTACGCTTCTATTTTCACATGTATGTGAATAAGATGGTGATTTACTGAAATCCCTATGCTGTATATCAGAATAAGTATGATGGATAGAAATTAACTGCAATATTCTGGGGGAAATAACAAAACAAAGAGAATGATTTTCAAATTTGAGCCTTGCCTTGAAAGGATGATGTTAAGACCAGGTCCATATACCTTAGCAGAAATCAAAAAAGTCTTCTCCTAAGAAAAAAAAGTGCTGAATTTAAACATTAATAGTTAAGGAACCAGAAGGGTGGATGGAGGTTCAATTATAGATTGGACGTGACTCCAAGATTAGAATAGGTTTCAGGGCTGAAGAGAGTTGTTCCTCTTAATTTCCTGTAAATATTTTTTTCATTACAGAGAATTATGCAAGATGCCAGAAGTGAAGCTGGTAAATTATTCTCATTGGTTGGAGAAATTAGGTATCTCGGTGACAATCTAGACTACACTTGGGGGTAGTGGCATTGGCTTTCTGTACAAATGCTGATTAGAAGATAAGTGATGGATTTCATCACTAACTCATTTTATTTCCCTTTGGACCATTTTTCTTTCAGTGCACAGCAAGTGGTTTATATTTCTTGTATTATTAGAAATGTTATTGGACCCCGCCCCCACCCTCCACCCCCCCAAAACTCAAATGGTGCTTTATGACATTCCAAATGAATCATCCCAGCAGAAGATGGGGTAAAGCGTAAACCCGCGCTTTCTGTAAAAAATTCTATGATTGAGCAAAAAGGTGAGAAAAGAGAAAACATGTTTAAAAAAAATACATGGTCACATTCACTTCATTTCAACAGCTTTTTTTCGTAATTATCAAACTACTGTGTGTGAATGTGCATGACTAGCTAAACTTCAGGGGAGAAAACCTACAGTTCAGAGATTTCATGCAACTTATTAAATGGCAGATTTCAATGAAGTTGCGTACATCTAATCAGAGAGAAGTTCAATTACATTCAAATACTCAATATGGCAATGAAACTTCATCTACCTGGTAATTCTTAAAATAGTGGATTTCCACCCATTCAAAAGCAATGAACACAGTGGGATTCTGCCCACTCAGCAATACCTGACAGAATGGAATTCCACCCACTTAACAATTTCAAACAAAAGTAATGAAATACGAATCTTCATGGCTCTTTACAAAAATGTCAAAGAAAATTTGATCGGTAGCCAGAGCATTTAAACTCAAGCGTTATATTATCTAATGACACACAGCAGCTGCCATGCTAAATAAGTGCCCCTGCTGCTGGTGACAACTTGGGTTGGTGCAAATTGTTGCCACAATCCCATTCCCCCATGTAGGCATGGTGGGGGAAGTAAGAAGTTATAGCTTAGAAAGTTTTTTGAGTACAAAAGAGCACTTCTGTGTGAAAGAGGTTGACAGAAGACGGGAAGCAGTGAAAGATGAGCTGGCCCCTTTCCACGGACTGTGATGAATGAGCTGATCACAACACGTTTTGGTGAAAGCTGAAGCCAAGCTCAAAGGAGACTGCTCAAGTGACATGACTGGCAGCCCATCTCATTTACTCACAGCTCATTTCCGTTTAATATTTTGGGCAGCGTGTTTAAAGCTGTATTAATTCTCCCCTCAACTCAACAATGCTGCTTTTGGTTTTCAGACAGTTGCTGAAAGCAAAAGTTCTGTGATTAAAATACTGATTCTTTAAATGTCCTGCAACTCGATTCAGGATTTTGTTTTTCTCTGTGAAAAACAGATCCATTCTATACATATTTTCCTCACTTTATTTTACAATCAGCTAGACTGATATTCAAACATTCATTTTAAGTGAAGCTGATGAGAGACACTGGATCATACATTTTTTAAAATTTTATATCGTGGATTATAGATTTTGTATTCACATTGCCATTAAATTGATTTCAACATACTGCAGCTGATATCATTTGCATATTATAAATATCAGAATATTAAGAAAGTTATCATTTCTGTTTCCAAACATCACTTTGCTATGCTATGAGAATGTATGCCCATATTTTGTCAACTTATACTAAGGTAACACTTGTTTGTCTTTTTATGTACCTTTTCTTAATTGTGTGTTAGATTCTCAATATCTCCTTTTTTTTTCCCTTTCACTATTTCCACCTATCTAAGGCAGACTGCCTGCATATGTGATTCTGCCATTTCCCATTATGAAGCAAGCAAGAACTCCACAAGCCTGACTCTCCAACTGTCCTTTCTGCGTTGAAAGAAATGGCAATTGCCCCCCTTTCTCCCAGATGTTAAAGTCACAACTGAGAAAAAAAAATGTGGAGGGATTCAAGTCAAACCAGTGGGCACCTCGCCACTTTTGTAATTTCTCTCTGAATACATTTAAAAGGTAAAATGAATCTAGTGGCATTGCGAACAAAGCTCAATTAATTTTCCGCTCAATGTTTTACATAGGATCCAAGCTTAAGAATGCGCTGCTTATTCCAGGAAGAAAATCTATACTATTGGTCTGTGCAAAGCATTAAAAGCTATTGATCCTAGTTTCTATGACATTGAATCACTATTCATTATTGGTCCACAGGATTCAAATAGGAATTCTGGTAAAATGTTTCCCTTTGTGGTTGCTTATCTGCTCAACAAAGATACAGAAGAAGCAAATGGTTATTACCAATTTTGTGGTGATTTTCAGTGTTTTTTTTTAATATGGCTCTTTTACTAAATTTTTCAAAAGGACAAATAAATTTCCAACAATCCTTCTTAACTGTTTTATTGCTTTGACCATCTCCTGGCCAGAATGCAAAGATAAAAAGTTAGCCTATGAGAACTAACTAATTATGATAAAACTGCTTACATTACTATCCTTTAAACTAAACATTTTCCATTAAATAATACTAATTTCCCCCTCCTTACAGACTGCAAAAAGTGTAAACAAATCCCACTATTTACATCATCTTACTGCTTCATGCTTTTTTTTAAATTCACATAGAGTTCATCAAGAAAACAGGTTCTTCTGCACAAATTATCCACTCCGACCAAAATGCCCCATCCACATTTGTCCCACTGCCTGCATTTGACCCATTCCTCAGTAAACCTATCCTATCCATCCAAAAGTTTCACCTTTCCAAACAACTTCTGATCTTCCTCATCTAACTGCACATGAAATGCATCTACTCTACATCCTGCCTTGGCATTCTGGGACCAAGTTTCAAATTATAACCATTCTCTGGATGAAAAGATATCATCTGAAATTCCCAAAGGTTTTAATGAGCACCCATCTAACATTCCTCATCCCTACTTTAGGGCGTCCCTAGAAATATTGTTTCTGGTGTTTCCTCAGTGTGCATTAAACTTGAAGAAACAAACTGCTAGTTTGTTCAGTCATTGAAACTAGTTTAATTCAGGAGGCTGAGATATGAAACAGATTGTGGGATACTTTAACACAACATCCTACACACAGAACAAATTGCAAAAAACTAATACAGCGCAGCACTGCGTTCCTCTGAAATGGTTCTGTTAACACACCATTAGGATACAGCAATTGATAAAACACTACTTCATTGATTGGGTCCAATAGCAGATGGTGAGGCCGAGTTCCACTAGCCCTAGCAATGCATGTGGGGAAAGTGGAAGGTCATCCTATCTGCTTGGGTCCAATGGATTTCTGCACACAGTGAATCTGCAAAGCCAGACACTGTTAGGCAGACTAGGAAAAGCTTTCCCATATAACCATCATGTTAAGTGCACCTCCAAACTATGCCTTCAATTCCTTTGAAATTCCAGAGTAGACCTCAACCTTAGTTCACTTCTAACCATTAAGCAACTGGTACACCCTTTCTCCTTCAATAAATCAGCCTTCTATTCTACACAAAATCTGACAAAGTGAGGATAGAATATACATTTTTTGTGGGACATGATGAGGACAGCGATTAGGGAAGCTCTGTGGTACCTGATGTTCCTCGGCAGTCTGATCTTGGCAGGCTCAGGACTGGTCAGTACTTGGAAGGGAGACCACCTTGGAACACCAGGTGCTGTAGGTTTCTGTAGCCCTTTGTACACTTGAGTCCTGGTATATCAGCCATTTAGTGACCTGGTTAGGAATGGTTTTTTTGCTGTTCACATTTGGCCACTCTTAACCAGGTCACTGCATGCTTTCATCTTCATCACAAGCTATCCCCAGGGACAAGAGTGTTCTACCTTTTACTGGTGACATCATTACACATTGAACAATGGTGGACCTCCCCTAAATCCTGAACAAGGTATTATGATCTTATATTGAAACAAAATTAATCATAATTAAGCTTTATGGACAGCACAGCATGAGCCCTTTGGTCCCTGTTGTTGTTGTGCCGCCCAATATAAACATTTATAAGGGACCCTGGGCAAGTGCTACCAATAAATAGCAATAGCAGACAATTTTTAAACAGCCTGGGAAAGTTGATAGCGCTATCACGCACAATTTATAAAGACCATGGGAAAAAGAGATGGTGATTTTCCCCAAGGTCTTTATAAATGGTGCACTATAAAGCTACCAACTTTCCCAGGCTGTTCATAATTTGTTCACTATTGCTATTTATGACTATCACTTTCCTCTCTCTCCCCTCCCCCCCCACCCCGCTGCGACCTTTCCACAGCAAAGTTTACACTTTCATTTTAATCTTTTCTTTCCTTCACGTTCCTGCACTCAAGCAAAAACATGTCATTTGTGCCCTCAATTACAATTCTCACATTTACACTAGGCTGATCTGCATGCTGACATCTCCCGATGCTGGGGGCTACAGTTGGAGTCGAGACTGTCTCCGAAGTGAAATGACATCACTTCATGCCAGCCATTATACGATTTTGATCTCATACTTGACCCTTAACCAGACAATTGGCCAATAATTCCTGGGACAAGGTGCAAGTGTGAAAGGGGCTTTTGAGGGGCATTGGGCAAAATGG
This sequence comes from Narcine bancroftii, assembly GCF_036971445.1. Taxonomy (NCBI): domain Eukaryota; kingdom Metazoa; phylum Chordata; class Chondrichthyes; order Torpediniformes; family Narcinidae; genus Narcine; species Narcine bancroftii. The sequence goes on from NC_091474.1 coordinate 192,184,027, forward strand.
CAACTCTCCGTCTGCCTTATAGTAGGCCAAAGTTAAATAATTGCATGTATGTTACATTCTAAATGTAGTATTATGTGACAATAATGGAACCTTTACTTTTACCACGCTGTTACAACACCACCAACCCAGATTTGATCCCGCACTATCTGTAAGGATTTTGCACATTCTCCCCACATCTGTGTGGGTTTGCTCCAGATGCTCCAGTTTCATCCCACCTTCCAAAAATTTTGGGGGTTGTCAGTGAATTGGGCTTAATTGGGCCGCATGGCTCGTGGATCAGTTACCGTGCTGTATATTTTTTTAATTTAAAAAGAATACTCCTGGTGTCCAAAACTTAAATTTAATACAGGCAAGGAGGAAGCAACCAATGTCATCTGAAGGTGACTGAAATAGAAGCTTCTGTTCAATGTCAGCAGATCTCTTATCCATGGCATGGATTTTTTAAAAATCAGATGACATTTCGGGTGTGCAGCCCTTCATCAGAATTTATCCAAACTTTCTACAGGTGGAGTCTGACTGCTGAGTTTTATTTTCCCATCACTGTTTTTTCTCCCCCCCCCCCCCCCCAGATTTCAAATTTTGATTTTCAATTCCCATGATTTCATGCCTTCTGTAAATATTATAGAGCCCTACAGCATACAGCCCTACAGGCCCATAGTTCCAGCCCATCTCAAAAACAAAACAATAAGATGACTTCTAAACTTTTTCCAATGGATCCAGACACAAGGGGGTTCAGGGTGGGCCAGGTGGACCACAAAATTTAACCTTTTTTCAAATGATGCATTTGACAGATCCCGAGGAGTCATTGACCAAGCTGAAGACCACACTGGAAGATTATGGGAAGGTCTCAGGGTACAACATGAATCTGGACAAAAGTGAAATTATGCCTTTGATGAACAGGAATTATAGACGATATAAAAAGGGAAGTCCATTTAAATGGCCGCAGGAAGGCATTAAGTATTTGGGGATAAAAATAGATAAAGATTTACGTAACTTATACAAGCATAATTATCTCCCTTTCCTCCGGAAGATTGAGGAGGATCTTGATAGATGGAGAACTCTGCCCATAACACTGGTGGGCAGAGTTAACTGTGGCAGAATGAAGGTGATGCCAAGGGTCCAGTATCTTTTTCAATTGTTACCTATTTTTTGCCCCAGTGTTTAAGACACTCAGCAAATGTGTCAGAAGGTTCCTGTGGAATAGTAAGGTGGCTAGAATATCCTTGGAAAAGTTGACATGGGATATAATTTGGTGGGTTAAAATTATCAGATTTCAAAAAGTATTATTGGGCAGCTCAGGCAAGTTTTAATCGCCTCACTCTTTGAGGCCCCCTCCCCCTGTCCCAGGCACAAATTGGACTATATGCAGTAGGTGAAAAGATTGCAGGAGGATTTAAATACAAATGGGACACTAAATTAATTTCAAAGAAAACAGATTTGGCAAAGAATAAATCAATGTATTGGATGGAAGGCAGGGATATCTCCTAAAATGCCTTTGGGCCAGAACAAGTTAATACCCTTTACTCTGGGTAATATGATCCTCAACACCTGGTGCCAGGAAGGGATCAGATGTACCGAGGATTGTTACAAACAAAGGCAGCTCATGCCATTCGAGTAGTTGAGGAACAAATATGGTTTGTCTAATAGAACATTCTCCTGATAAATGTAAATAAGATCTTTCTTCAGGGAAAAATTAGGGCCTACCTAGATGTAGTAATATGGAGATTCTAATTCAACAGGGTGTGTAAATTTATTTCTCAAATGTATTACATATTCTAAAGCCCAAAGCCGGGCTTCCACAGGTCAAGTGAGAGATGTGTCAGACTTGGACACAACAATTAATGAAGAGTGGTGGCAAGACCTGTGTCTGAATAGTGTGACTGGAGTCATTAATGCCAGATACAGGTTGATGCAATATAACTTCTTGCACCAGCTGTACCTCACACCACAAAAATTACATAAATCAAAGCTAGAAATTTCAGAAATATGCTTTAGGTGTGGTGTGGAGATTGGAACCTTTGTCAATTCCACCTGGCTATGTGGAAAGGCAAGATCTTTCTGGGAAGACCTGGGGGATATTTTGAAAAAAAAAATTACAAAGGTGGATTTTACACAAGATCCAGTGTTGAACCTTCTGGGAGACAATGGGGACACGAATTTTAGACTATCCAAATAACCAATTCACTTTGTGAAGGTCACCCTGTCAGAAAACAATAAGTGTATGAATGTTACATGAAAGTCCGACTCCCAATTAAATACCACACAATGGAATATGGAAATGCAGAATTGCATTCCCTAGGAGAAAATCACTTACAATCCAAGGAGGAAACATGATATATTCATTAAAGTGTGGCAACCATATTTGAAATATATGGGCATGTATATTGGCTAGTTTCCCCTCCCTTCGAAATAAGGACACTATAAAAATCTGTCCCAGCAAGAAAAGGAGTGGAGTTAAGTGGCACATAGCACAAGTGACGTGCATTTTTTTTTTTTTAAAGTTTGTCTTTTTTATTATTCCTTATCTTTGTCATTTAGTTAGCTAGGTGATTTTTAACTTGTGTTTCAGTGGGAGCTGTGAACCCCACTAGTACTTGTATAATTATATGATTAGGGCAAGGCGGGGGGAATAAATACAGTCTCTATATGCTATTGGTTGTTTGAATTGCTTTATGAGTCTATAAAAGCCAAAATAAAATTTTCACAAAAAAACTTTTTCAACAGTTAAAAGCAACAACTCAAGTAGCAATAACACACATAGGTAAGGAAAGTTTCATGCTTGGTCCCTGAACTTGTTGATTACAATTATAATGTTGACAACAGTCAAAGGACATGGACCTGCAAGTAGCAAAGCAAAGGATCCTGAGTCCAGTACACCATCAATCTCCCCACTGGAAAGTTGAAGAGATCACTATTGCTGCAGATGAGGACAGAAGCAGGCTCAGGTGCAATGCCACATTTGTCTGAAAAGCCTTTTGTTAGTGGTGAGTCCTAACAACAATGAAAGATCATATTAGACTACCACAGGAAGGTTGCTGTTTCTCCGCAGTCTGATGGAAGGTAATACCTCAAAAAGCAGAGGAAAAAAAATGAAAGAAAAAGACTGAAGTGTAACCAAATAATTCATTCGTGAAATAGTTCTAATTTGTGAGCTTTCGAGGGATGCCTTTCTAGTTAAATGCCTGCGTAAAACGGCAACAGTGAACCTATTTATCAAACTGTTAATTATTTATTTTACAAAGTTAATTTCAGAAAAGAGGTATGTTGGGTTGCTGATTAATTGTTCTCCTTCTTCAAACAACATGGCTTTCCCTCTACCATCAACTCAGCACACATCAGAACACCTGCCCTGGCTCCCTCCGCCCCCATGTGCAACAAGGACAGGATTCCCCTTGTCCTCACCTACCACCCACCAGTCTCAGCATGCAACACATCCTCCTCCTCCTCCGCAATTTCTGCCACCTAATATGTGATCTTACCACTAGACACATATTCCCCTCTCCTCCTTCCGCAAGGACCGCTCCCTCCATGACCCTTATCCACTCCTCTCTCCCCACCAATCTTCCTCTTGGGACCTACTCCTGTGACCGCAGGAGATGTTCCTCTTGCACCCACATCACCATTTGGGGCCCCAAAGAGTCCTTCCTAGTGAATGAACATTTCACTTGTGAATATGCAGGGATCATCTACTGCATCTGGTGCTCCCACTGTGGTCTCCTCTATAATCGGAGAGACTGGACACAGACTGGGATATCGCTTTATGAGGAACCTCGGCTGTTGCAATAGCGTGAATCTCCTAGTGGAGACCCATTTCAGTTCTTCATCCCATTCCCTTGCTGATATGTCTGTCCATGCCTCATGTACTATCAGACTGAGACCACCCTTTAAACAAAGGAACAACACCTCATCTTCCAACTAGGCACCCTCCAACCAGATGGGCTTAATATTGACTTTTCTAGCTTTCATTAAACCTCCCCCCTTTCTTCCCCCATCTTCTCTCCATTCTCTTTCACATAGACATGATAAATTCAACCGATCATATCCAATTAACACCTTTTGTTGGTCTGGATTCCTCCCCCATTGTTTGAATTCCAAGACATTCTGATACAGTATATCCTGCTACTGCCTTTTCTGATATTTCCTTGAAGAAGGGCTCAGGCCCAAAACCTCGGCAATATATTTTAGTCTCCTATAGATACTGAAAAGACCAGTTTAGTTCATTCAGCATTTTGGTGTGTTGGCTGATTTATTGTTGCTTACTTAGAGCAAGATCATTTAATTTCCAATCTTATCGCCTATCCAAGTAGACAATAGGAAGAAATTGTTTTCTCAAAAAAGTTACATGGTGATTTCTTGGAGTTAGGCTTTTCACATAAAACCATTACAGTACTGACATATTCTGATAAATATATTGAGCTAAATAAAACAGCCATTAAAAATATTAAAACAGGTCTATCAATTTTCATTTGCTGCCACAATTGAAATCAATAATTCTAATGGAGAAACATACCAGGATAATCAACATTTACCATACTAATAAAAGAATTCCATTACTTATGACCCATACTTCTACAAGAAAGCAATAGGATGGACATCCACCAGACTGGTTTCTGGGATGGTGGATTTGCCTTATGAGGAATGACTGAGCACACTGGTCTTCTTTAAAATTTAGAAAAATGAAAGATGAATTCATTGACACTTTGAAAATTAATCCAGAGCTGCAGATGACAAATGTCATGGGCCTACTGAATGAATGTGTAAGTTCAAAGAGCTTTGTGGTCTATTCCTACTCCTACTCCTCAGGTTCTTTTGCTCTTACAAAATGATCCTCTTGTAGAATTCGATGTTTTGAAGGAGACAGGTTAAATAGACCATTATAGGCAGGTTCCTGATTTACAATTTATCACTGTTATATGTATAATGTGAACCCTACGTACATAGGGCTTTATCTATTAAACTCAATAGAAATATTTTTAAAAAGAAAATGATCCTCCTGCATCTCCTAGTTGAGGAAAACTGAATATTAAATAAAAGCTTTACAGCTCCAACATGATCTTTAATCCTAATTTTTTCTCCATCCCATGGTGTTCCCATATCCCCAAGCTTCCCATTAAGAGGCAGAAGAATCCTTTGGAGGTAGTGATCACAATATAATAGATTTCACTTTGCAATTTGAGAGAAAGAAGCTAAAGTCTGACATGTCAGTATACATCAGTTGAGTAAAGGTAGCTATGGAGGCATGAGAGAGGAGCTGGCAAAAATTATTGGAAGGGGGTACTAGCAGAGAAGATGGTAGAGCAACAATGGCAGGATTTTTAAGGAATAATTCAAAAGATGTAGAAACATTTAATTCCAGTATAGAAGAAGAAGCATTCTAAAGAGGCTCAGGCAATTGTGGCTGACAAGAGAAGTCAAAGGTAGCACAAAAGCAAAAGAGAAGGCATGATACAGTAAAAATTAGCAGGAAGCAGGAGGGTTGGGTAACTATTGAAAGTCAACAGAAGGCAACAAAAAAAGCAACAGAGATAAAAAGATGAAATATGGATGTAAGCTAGTCATCAACATAAAAGTAGAAACCAAAAACATTTTTCGGTAGATAAAAAAATTAAAAAGATGTAAGAGTGGACATCAGACCACTGGAAAATGATGCTGAAATAGTGGTAATAGGGAACATAGAAACAGCAGATGAGCTAAATAGGTATTTTGCATCAATCTTCACCATGCAAGACAAGGTGCCACATGAGGCTGCTAAACAAGATGGCAACCCATGGTATAATGGGCAAAGTACTAGCATGGATAGAAGATTGGCAAATTGATAGAAGACAAAGCATGGGAATAAAGGGACCATTTCTCGCTAGTTACCAGTTACTAGTGGTGTTCCACAGGGGTTTGTATAGGGTGTATTACTTCACACATTGTATGTAAATGATGAAGATCAACCATTCTTAGCCTTTTTTGGCTATGGCCCCCTTAAGATTCTGCTCAAAGTGTAATGGTTCAAATGACTTCCAAACAAATAATTGCATGAAATCCAGCATCTAAAATATTGTTTTCAAATTCTCCAAGTGTCTCTATAGTAACAGCCTTTAGTCAAGGTCTTTTCTGTGTGTTCAATATAAACAAGTTTTTTTTTAAACTTGCTATTGTTCAGTGTAGAACCAGAGTAAGATGAAGATGGTCCAGATAATTTCTTTTACCATATACTTTTTGAAAGTGTATTAATATTTTATTGTCTGTTTATTAATTGTCTTAAGAATACTGTTTTAAGATTTCAAATAAACAGTGAAAACCTGAATCCTACCTTGGAACAGACTTCATTTTTAATAAGTCAAAACAACGATGCCTGCATGTTGTTCAAGCAATTATAAAGGGAAATAGTCACAATAGTATAGTCAAAGAAAACTGGATTATTGACTTGTTAGTCAATAAAATGGACTATTTTAGTCAAAGAAAATTTGGACTATTGACCCGTTAGTCAATAGAAACCAGATCTTCAACCAAGACTATTTAATCAAATGAACTGGACTATTGACTCGTTAGTCAATAGAAGATGGAATTGAAGTCATAGAAAATTGGAAATTTGATTTGGAAGAGAAGACTCGATTGATTCGGCTCTGTTAGATAAGGATATCCAAACATCAACAACCAAGACCACTGAAGAAGCAGCAAGTCTTCTAGGTGTGTATTACAGATTAGAACACAGTTTGATGTATTAGATCCATTCATCTTATGAGGACTGGTTTTAGTGCATGATGCCAGAATGCAACAAACACACAATGAAGAAAACTACAACTACTAAGGAGCAAAGTGTCAAAAAGAAGAAGAAAACAGAACCTAAAAATGAATTGAAAAGGTGGCAATTAGATACAAAACAGCTCATCAAGTAAGACTGCAGGAGGATATAGATGAGAAAGCGAATACAGTTGTTAGGGATACACATCCCACAAAATTACTGCAAAAACCATTAATAGAATTTGAGACCGAATTCTCAATAGTGGCTTAAGTTCTATCACAAGATAGTGGTGTGAAGGATGAACAATCTATAATTGAGACATGGTCAGAGACCAAAGCATCATCTGAAGCACTGGATCTAATGATAGTGTGTCAAATATTACCAGCAGGAGGAATTCTAGGGCAGGTTCCAGAGTTTCAAGTAGTGAATCTGTGCACTTAAAATTCAAGCAGACACAACAGCTCTTAAAGTGTAAAATGAAATGCTTCATTTCAAATTGGAGAGTTAGAAGATATGGAGGAGCAGATAACAATGACATGGCTACAGCAATAACAAGAAAAGGAGCTACAGGAGGTGCAGCTAAGAATGGAGGAAGTGGAGCTAAAGAAGTATCTGGAACTGGACAAAACAATTGCTGTGAATGAGGCCAAGTCACAGGCACTAGAAGGCTTAGTGGTATTTGGTGCTCAAACTAAATTATTGAAAGCATTCAAGTTTTGATGAAGAACTTCAGAAAAAATAAACTATTAATTACCAAAGCGATACATGTAATCAATGGCATACCAAAATCATGCACACCTTCAAGGAAAAGAATACTGAAAAAGAACAAACATTGATGAAAAAGGCAGAAGCTTCAATATTGAGAAGTGGTCTTACTTGGGTAGGTGCAGATAACTGCAAACTCTCAATAGTAACTATACAAGTTAGGCCAAGGACAGGAATACAATGGTATATTAACATTTTTTGCCCAGGAAGCACGGCATCATTTGGCACTGTGGATCTTCATCTTCAAGGAAAAAAATTCTACTGAAAAACCATGGGATTAATAAAAAGTTCATTGAAACTAGTTTCAGGATTAGTGGCTGTTGGAATATATAGCAAATATGTTTTGTGATCTTCTAGGCATATACAGCCAGAAGACAATGCCTGTGCATAAAGGAAACATCCTACATCAAAATGATGCGGATCAGTGGTCATATCTGAGGAAGGTTTATATACTGGAAGATAGCTCTGAGATAGAGATTCTAAATGGTTTAAATGCTTCAAAGTCTCTTGAACCAATAGAAGTCATACATGTGAGAGACGGACCTTATGCTATTAGAACTATGCTTGGTTGGACAATCAATGGACCATTACCAAGAAAGAATGATGTTGCTCAAAAGAAGTCAACAATAAGTGTCAATATGATATCTGTTGTGAAACTCAACGAACCAATGAAATAACCATTCAAACAGACTTTCCTAAATGCCTTGATAACAATCTAAAACCTCCAGATATACCAGCAAACAAGATCAATTAAGACATTTTGCAGCATGTTTCAAAATGAGTGAACACAGAAAATTGCACTGATAGTATAAAGGAGCATTTTACTGACAATACGGTACAACTGCCTTCACAGTACAAAATGTTGAGAAAGGAGTTAGAAATATTGGATATTCCAGGAAATGGTGACTGAAAGAGTTTTAACTTTGTACTTGGAAACAAAACTGAATCTGATGATTCTTCAGTTTGGAAAGTAACCAAGAGAAAAGATCAGAGAGAAGTTGACAAGAATGGAGAATTAATTGTAAATAGAATTCATAAAACCAAGCAGAAGAAAAAGATAACTGATAAAGAAATAAATGCCATTATTGAAGGAATTTAGCCATATCAAGATGCTTACAATTGAAAGGGGAGTTTCTATTTTTTTTGAAAGAAAATAAATCATTGTTTAATGACACAAGTCAACTAAAGAAAACAATGAACAATCTACCTTGAAGATGCAGAAAGAAGGGAAAATTAAATTCTTGAAGACCCAGTTAATAAATGCATAGAGAGAATCTAATAACAGAGTTCTAAATAAATTGTCAGAAAATGAGACTGAATTGGAAGCTGTAAAATTGGATCCAGAATTACAAGACAACAGAAGCCAGAGTGGCTGTTGATGAATTTGAGGAGCCAATGTTTTTTGAATCCTATCTTTTCTATAACCAACTGCAAAAGAGAAAGAAGACCCATCTTGTGCCCTCAAGAAAGTGAATACCTTGGAAACTAAAAAATGGCTTTATGTACAGACCGATTACCAAAATCTTTCTTTTACAAGAAGCAAAAAGCTTTAATGATAAACTTTCACTTTCTTTTGAATATTTACCTCATGTATTACAATGTTTGATTTTCTTTGCAGTGGTAATTATTATTTTTAGATATAATAATTAGGGCTAGTATTGTAAGGGTTAAAATTACTTAAAAACACATATTTACAAGAAATCCAGCAGCTAGAATATTGTTTGTGAATTCTCCAGTGTCTCTATAGTAACAGCCTTTAGGTAAGGTCTTTTCAGTGTGTTTAATATAAACAAGTTTAGTTTCTGAATTTGCTATTGTACTATACAAGAGAGTAGAGGTCCAAAAGGATTTGGGAATCCGAGTGAATGATTCCTTAAAATTAGCTTGCAGGTAAAGTACAGAAGGCGAATGCAATGTTGGGGCGGCTTACCATTAAGCAGGCAAACTGCCCCTGCTTGCAAGCCACGCGGTGGGGGCAGCCGGCCAAAATGGCGCCATCGGGGGTTTCCCTTCCTCCCAGCACAGGGCTCAGAAGCCCGCACTGGGGGACCGCGTGATGCCCGGGTGACATCAGCGCCCTCCAGCGCGGTTCTCAGCCAGGTCCGGGAGGCTGGGAGTACAAGTGCAGCCCAGCAGCCTGCAATAAACCAGTGTGCTCACTGAGCTCAACCCGTCTGGTTGAGTGTGTTCTTTAAGGAGCAGAGTAGCTGCTGCTACAATGTCAGCATTCACTTTGCAAGGATGAGAATATAAAGACAGTTCGTCCAATGTTGAGGTTATACAAGCATTGTAAAAAGTTTTGGGGCCCCTCATCTAAGGATGGACAGACTGGGTTGGAGGGTGCCCTGGATAAATTTAGAAGAATTATCCCAGAGATAAGAGGGTTCACATATGATGAGTGTTGATGGCTCAGGATCTGCACTCACTGGAGTTTAGAAGAATGAGATGGGATCTCATTGAAATATTCTGAATATTAAAAGAGCGAGATAGAGGGAATGAAGAAGGACATCAAAATCTCCTTCAGAATGGCGATGAGGAGAAATGTCTTCAGCTGGAGGGCTGTGAATCTGTGGAACCCACTGCCACAGAAGGTTATGGAGACCATGTCATTGGGTATATTTAAAGCAGAGGTTGATAGGTTTTTCATTAGTAAGGAATAAAGGTTTTGAAAGGAAAAATGCATCACCTTAATTTGAATGGAAGAGCTGATTAAATGGACTGAATGGTCTTGAAATCTTATTAATTTTTAATTTTTTTTTTTGCTTGGTTGCTTTTTTATTTTTTTTTGTTACACAATAAACCATATTGACCAAAATACATACAGACACTTTTCTCTTGAATATATAGTGTCATTTTATCCCCTTCCCCCCCCCCCTTCCCATTTATTCAAAGTTCAAGCTATAAGATACATTAAACCCGTTAAACATTTTGGTACTTTGAGGAGATGCAATGATGCATTGTATTGGAGGGGTTCATGAAATAGATTCTGACTTTGCTGTTTTATCAATAAGAAAAATATGGCAAAAAGCAGAATCTGAATCAAGATTGAATTTGCATCCACAAATCCAGAAGCAGCAAATCATAATGAATTATGACGGCCAACTATCCTTCATCAAAAGCATGTCTATTATCATTCTATGTTTAAAGGCAAACTCTAAGGGGCCGTTCACTACTTCCACTTAGTGCCACATTGTCATTCCACATGACAAAGAGGTCAAATGATCAGTCGGAGACATTTCAAATGAGCCACACCTGATAAACAAGCTTTTAATTCAGTCCATACATGTCTGAATGAAGTTGGGGTGAGAAGGCCATCACAAAACCATTTAGGAGCAAAATAATTAGAGAACTTCAATAAAAATATTAACGAAGTGATGTAATTTGCTTTCGTTGATGGCGCCAATATGAGAAAGATTAAAAATAACATTTATGATTACATACAATCCATTAAAAAAAGAGTTTATATTTAATAACTCAAAGATTTGACAAACTTTAAATTAATCTAAGATGCCCCCATCCCCAATAGAGCAAGGTCAAGCAAAGAGTCCTGCAGTTTTTCAGTTAGGAATGACTTGATGTTTTTATAGTTTTTTTTCCCCACCATTTATAAGTTTCTTTATACTCAGCTAAAGTATCTCCTTGAAGTAAAACTTTCAAAAGGCTCTTGACTTCACCCCTGCTGCTGAGATGGAATGATTCAGGATTTACTTGATTCTATAAAACCTTCAATAGCGGGCGGGGGAGGTGGAAGCAGACAGCATATCAGTATTGCATACTGCAGGGAGAAAAAAAAAATCAAAGTACAACATTGAAGTCTCACTAATAGCAGTCTACAAAGGCAATCTTAAGCACTGTGTACAAGAAAAACATCAGGCCACCAGGCAAATGAAAAAAAGAACTCAGATGTATAACTTCCACTGAGTTACCCAAGATTCAGGACATACCACTACCAAAAAAAAACAAATAGATTAATGTTTATTTGCTTTTAAACAGGTTCTTACAGAAAAAGCATTAAAACAACTTGCTAATTTCATTAGACAACAAAGATTTTTCTTCCTGAACAATTTTGGATGCATTCTATGGATTTTTGGGTCATTGATTACGAAGTCTCCTGAACTTTTTTCCTATCTGTACTGTTTTATAGATATAACCTATTTTTGTGATTTCCTGTCATATTTTAGATCTATTTCAAGGAGACAAAACCATGAACTGCAGCATGTCATTGAAAATCCATTTTTTGCAATCGCACTTGGATTCCTTCCCTGGTGATCTTGGTTCAGTCAAGTGACGAATGTAGTGAAAAGTTTCATCAAGACTTGTCGACGATGGAAAAGCAGTACAAGAGCAACTGGAATCTACCAATGCTGGCCAATTATTGCTGTACCCTGACATAAGAGGCAAATGAAAATACGCAGCAAAACATTTTTAGGTCAGTTGAACTAATACAATGTACCAGCATCAATATGCGACTAAACACACTAAATTCAATTAAAATTTCTTCAGCTTCCTTCGAGGTACAGCAAATCTGAAATTATCTTTGTGTTCAGCTTGAAGATATCTATCAGGATTCCCTTTTTGTTTGCAGGAAGCAAACCTTTTGGGAATATTTCTTGTCCATGGTTTTCTCCCATTTTTCAGAGTAGAGAATGGATGTCAAAATTTAACCAATAGTTCAAAGACTGGAGTCAGATTGCATGGTAGTGTTTCTGGTTCTCAATGCTCAACACATCATAAAGTAGTGTTAAAGGAAATCCCTCATTTATCTGGATAAACTACAGGTGCAACACATGTTCTGGAATCTCCACCGACAGATCGGGTCTCATTGCTCAGTTAAATAATTTCTTCAGTATCCTCATACTCTGGTACTGCCGTTTTTTTTTGAGAGATGATAGAATATTATTAAAACCTAGGACTAATGAAATGAGATCTCATGGTCCAAATCATGCCATTGTGCACTCCTGCACTCCTATATAATTCAAAGGAAGAATATTACACATGGTGTAAAAACATTCTTTTGACAGGGCTGATTAAATGGATCAAAGCAATTTCTAAATTTATCACATATTATCACCTATTCATTTTCCCACTGCCTTCAGTTGGTCTTTTCCATAGCTTTATGAGCATTTATTTACTACAAACTCTTAAAAAAAAAAATTTTGTCATTTCTCGGTCAGTGTTTTTATCCATTTCAAATATTAACAGGATTACGGAAAGAAAGAATAGCTGTAAACAAGGTGTTGGCTTTCTTCCAGAAACAAATGATTGTCTTGGATCAGTGCCAGTGATGAAAGTGTGCATGCACATTGCTATACTCAAGTGCAAAGACAACATTCCTCTGCAATAATACTAATGTCAACAAAACTGTAGTTTTAAATTAACAGCCCGGGGTTATTAAAATAATTTACTCAAAAATTCAATTAAAGCACTGAGATTATTTATCTTTATTCATTTCTCCCCTCCACTCGTGAGGTGTTGACTCAAGTATGGTTACCATCAATAAACACCAGGATTCCTTTCCTACTTCATGTGCTCAACTAACATGCATGTGTAAATTTAGGCATTTATGGTTTTTAGACTGCAGACATGTAACGGCACAATCAAAGAATTTTGCTGCTACATGGGCAGTCTAAAAATGAACATGCAAGAATTTTGAGTCAATTCCTGCACCGTGATTTATCCTGCAGGACCTCTACAAATTTTTGGAGGAAGCCGGTGGTGTAAATCATACCAGAAAAATTAGTTGACAGTCATCCACTGGGACTTTAGTACTCAGATACTTACAGTCTAAAAAGGTGCCCTGGCGAACGACCACACGGGCAATTTATTTTTCATGATTTTCCTGACATTGCAGTCTAAAAACAATAATTGTTACTTCAGCCATGCAAAGTGTTGCAAACAAACTCAGTTTTGTCCTGGAGAGATGAGTGTATCTGTAGCCCCTTTCAGACTTGCAAGTGTTCCCAGGAATTAACCACCAATCAGCCTTTAAAGCATCTAGTGTGAAAGCAAAATAGGCTCAACGCTAGCATCAGACATCATCTCATGCCGGGGACTGACAGCTTTGACCCCAAGTACAATCTTTGGCATCTGCAAATGCCGTCATTGCAATTAGGCAAGTGTGAATTGCATTGTGGGATAGAAATAACCAAAGTTTTTGCGCGAGTTCAGGAACGTGGAGGAAGAAAATATTAAAATGAAAGTATAAACTTTGCCATGGGAAAGTCACAGTGGGGGAGAGAGAGGAAATAAAGAACAATAAATAGCAATATCAGAGTTTTTAAACAGCATGAGAAAATTGGTAGCACTATAGCGCACAATTTATAAAAATGCAATGGCACACCCGACTTCCCAGAATGCCATGCAGCAGAGAAACCCCTCCATGAATGCTCTGTGCATCAGCCCTTTCTCTGCTGCATGGCATTCTGGGAGGACAGATCTGCCATCGCTCGCCCCCGCCACAGTATTTATAAATAGTATGCGATAGTGCCACAAACATAAAGCTTAATTAGGTTATAATTAAGCATGATTAATTTTGTTCAAATACAAGGTCATAATACATTGATCAGGATTTAGGACAGGTCCACCATCACTCAATGCGTCATGACATCACCGGTAGAAGGTCGAGCAGTCCTAACCCCGGGGATGGATCCTTGCAAGTGTTAAAGTGTTCAGTATCCCAGTTAGGAGTGGTCAAGTGTGAAAAGCCAAACCCCCATTCCTATCCCAGGACGCTGAACAGCCAATTTAGTGGGACGCGAGTGTGAAAGGGACTTGTCTGTACATCTGATCACGAGGGTAATAGACTGAATTGCAGTTTCTGGCTCCTATTGGGGCCTTAACTCACCAGAAACCACACACACACTCCACAAATTTTAAGCTTATGCAGTTTAGCAACAGGCTATTGATAAATGAATAGGTCCATCAAAGGTGCCCACCCAATAATATTAGCCTTCATCTCCTTTTCAGTAAACCATCGGGAAATGGAGAAGCAGTAATATGATATAATTATACTCAGCATTAGTAAATCTCCAAGATTCTGCTGAATTAGCAAGACAAATTTTCAACAAAGATTATATTAAAAGGTCAAAGATGACTAATCGAAGACTGCTAAATAATTTGTAAATTCAAAAAGTGTAACATAGTTTAATATCAAAATGTTGATTAACTAAATTATTGAAGCACAACATGAACATTCCCAGAACATACCTCAGTCAAAAGCCCCTTTTCCACTGGCACCTTGTCCCAGGAATTAACCGGTTAAGGATGCAGTGGAAAAAGAAAACAATCGCCACCCTGGCATCAAATAAGGTCAAATCACAAAGGGGATTGACGGCCTCAACCCCTACTCATATTCCCGGTGTCAGTTGATGCTGATGTGCCAATTAAACCAGTGGAAAAAAGACAGCAGAAAGTCACCCGTTTCCAGTTGAAGGTAGACGTTCTGATCCCCGAGGAGAAGTTGTGTTCAGTGGAAAAGCAGTCAGTGTCCCAGTTAAAGGTGGCCCAGTAGAAACAGCATAAACAGCTTCCTAACCCAGGACACTGCATGGCCAATTATCTGGGATGCCAGTGGAAAAAGGGCTAAAACCTGTCATGATACAGCTGGAACAAGGATTCCAGGGACAGAGAACAGCAGCTGCAAGGTTTATGGTCACTATTATAATTATTCAAAATAATTTAAATTTCAAGAACCACCTAAAATATCAAGTATCTCAGTAGTAGCCACACCTCTGCACCCAGTGAAACATCTCATCTCTAAATCAAGGTCAGAATTTTTAATTGTGTGTTTATTTTTAAAGGCATCAAGCACTCAAAAGAAATTATCCCCATTCCCTGTACTCTATCCTACGGAGATGTCAGACTAAACTCGGTGAGGTATGCTATTGTGTTAACTCCTGATGTGCCATTTGCAGCTTTCAATGTACAAATTGTCAGAATTGTTTGGCTTATTCATGGATGAAACATTTTAAAACACTGGAGTTTTCTGGGATGCTACAACTACAATGCAAGAGTGTAATTCTTTTTGAGATCAGCATGCAACTATTTGGATGGTTATAAGTCAAATCATCACCTCATGTGAATTGGCACAATCATTTGAGCTGTTCAGATTACATTCCGAAATCTTCATTCAACTTGATTTTCAGAAGGTCACAAACTATTTTTTGGAAGCCAGTCAGTAAATGAGCACAAATTTGGCAATCTCACTGATGATATTGTAGCAAAAGATGATAGCAATGTTGTATATTGGTGTGACAGAGGTGGCCGTCTGAGACTAGACCATAGAACATAACAGCACAGCATAGGCACTTTAGCCCTCGATGAACCGACTTCAATATTCCTACCAAAATAAAATGCTAACCCTTCCTCTCTTGTTCATAATACTAATTCTTTCATTCATGTGCCTGTCTAAGAGTCTCTTAAATGTCCCAAATATTTCAGCATCCTCCACCATCCCTGGTAAGGCATTCCAGATAACCACAACTCTCTGTGTAAAAATCTTACCCCTTATGTCTCCCTTAAACCTTCTTCCCTTTACTTTGTACAGATGTTCTCTTGTGCTTGCTACTCCTGCCCTGGGGAAAAAGAAGTTGGCTGTCCACTCTATCTATGCCTCTCAGAATCTTATTGACTAGGATTAAATTACCTCTCATCCTTCTATGCTCCAAAGAGAAGTCCTGGCTCCATTCACCTTGCTCATAAAACTTATTTTCCAATCCAGGCAAATCTCCTCTGTACCCTCTCCATAGGTGACAAGAACTGAACACAATACTCAGTGTGGTCTCACCAGAGATTTGTGGAGTTGAAACATGACCTTGCGACTCCTAAACTCAGTACCCCCACTCTTGAAGTCCAGCATCCCATAGGCCTTCTTACATTTCCTATCAAACTGCATGGCACTCTAGAGATGTATGGATTTGGACCTCAAGGTCCCTCTGTTCCTCCACACTGTTAAGTAACCAACCATTAACCCTGTACTCGGCCTTCTGGCTTAACTTTCCAAATTGCATCACCTCATACTTATCTGGATTGAACTCCCCATCTGCCATTTTCCACCCAACTCTGCATCCTGCCTCTATCCTTTTGTAACCCAAGACAAACTTCAACATTATCCACAACTCCAACCTTCATATTATCTGCAAACATACATGTCCACTCTCTGCTTTCTACAGGAAAGCCAATTTTTAATCCACACAGCCAAGGTTCTGTGCCTCATGACTTTCTGATCACATCTCTCATGGGGGAAACCTTGTGAACTGCCTTACAAGCATTCATGTTGACCACATCTACCCCAACCTTCATAAATTTATTTTGTTACCTCCTCAAAAGACTCAATTAGATTTGTGAGACATTGCTGACCCCTTACAAAGCCATGCTGACTATCCCTGAGAAGACTGTACTTCTACAAATGCTCATGAATCCTGTCCTTAAGAATCAACTCCAATAGTTTTCCAACCACTGATGCAAGACTCATCAGTCTATAATTCCCAGGATTCCCCCCATTACCTTTTTTTTTTAAAAAACAAAGGGACCACTTTTGCCATACTCTAATCTTCTAGCCCCTCCCCAATGTTCAAAGAGGATGCAAAGATCATAGCTACTACCCCAACTATCTCTTTCCTCCCTTCCCACAGCAACCTGGGTATGTTTCTAATGTTTTTAATAAGATCTAGCACTTCCTCCACCTTAATCACAACATGGTCCAGCACACAAGCTTATTCTATTCTGACATCACTTTGATCAAGGTCCTTTTATCTGGTAAATACTGAGCACTAAAAATCTTTAGTTTCTACTTTCTTCAAGGCTGTTCCCCACCATCAATGATGTGCAAGTTTACTAGTGAGGAGAATGTTGTGCTATGAACCCATTGCCAGTGGGCATTCTCTTGATACAAGGGAAAAATAATGCAGGAGTGGTAGTAGAAGCTGGTGCAAGAGGGAAATTTAAATGACTATGGCAGTACACCACCGGCAACCTCTGTACCTGCAGGAGTGTGAGGGGACAGGACAACACCTGGCTGGCTGTCAATCAGTCGGCCTGAAGGGATCAAGCCCCACCCGGTTGGGTGTCAATCACCCTCAGGGATACAAGCCTGTGCCGACCTCCCGAAGCTCACTCAGAGTTACAGTCTGGCTGTGTGGAAGTCTTTGTGGATGAAAGCCTGTTGTACAGTCTTGTGTGTCTGATTCTGGCTAACAGTGCACCACAGACTCTTAGATAGGCACATGGATACAAAAAGAGAGGGTTATTGGGATAAGGTAGGGAAGGTTTATTTGTTGAGCAGGTTGGTATCGGTCGGCACAACATCATGGGCCAAAGGACCTGTACTGTATGTTCTGTTACGTTTACAATTAGAAATATCAAGAAGTAGAAAATACTGGAAATATACTCAAATCAGTCTCTGACACTTCGAGCCAAAAGACTTTCAACTCAGAACTTCCCTGAGTTTGAAAAAGATCCATATCCTAATCACCAACCCAGAAAAGTAACAAAAAGAAATGTTATTTACTTTAAGTACCCAGTTGTTATCTCATTGAATGATCTCAAGTACTTCACATGTAATGAATTATTTCTGCGTGTTGTGTTCTCAATACAGACAAATGCTGCTGTAGACTTGCATGCAAATCTTCAATTTAATGTAATTTACAGATTATAGCATGGTTACATGCACTTCAAGCCCACAAAGCTGCATTGTCCAAATACACCCATGTAACCAATTAACCTTCTAAAACTGTATGTCTTCAGAATGTGAAAGGAAACTGGAGCAGACACTGGAAGAACATACAAACTCTTTACAGAGAGCAGCAGATTGGAACCCATATTTCTGGCTTTGCAACACTGATCCACTGACCATCGCACTAACAGTCCCATCCATCTTATAACCAGCAAATCAATTGAATGGCAAATTAACCTGGTTTTGGTAATGTTGATTTGAAATCACAAAGAATTTCACATTCTTCCCCAAAAGAATGTTATGCAATCTTTGACAACTGTCTTGGCTGTCAGTTATCCCCAAACATCACCAATGCAGATTTACCCCCTTGCTGTTTGACTCGCATAATTGGCTGCCCTTTAATGAACCACCACAAGTTGCTTAAGGAAAGGTAAGATTTTCCTTTTTCTGAGGGATTTTTTTTTTTGTTTTACATCAGCACAGAATTACCTGCCTGCCCACCCTCACTCACCTCCCCATTGCGGCTTCTTCCAGGATTGGCTCTACTGTTCAATCTCTCTAACAAGAAAGCCAACCCAACCATAGTTCTACCCAGAAACCAGCTGGGGAAAGGGCATCTGTCTGACATTATTCACTTTGTAGCTAAATGCAAAACGAAAATGACTTCCTGGGAACAGCGGGCACTCCAATCAATAGCCATTGTGACTGGTGCTTGCAAGCTTTACTGTATCTTTGCCAAGCTAATGAACTTGAAGATTTCAACCAAAGGTTCTCGATTGTAAACTTACAATGCATAACTGAAGGACAAATGGAAAGTTGACTGGAATGGATTTCTAGCAGGTATTATTCGTCTTATGCTCAGCACCTTAATTCTGCAGGATTTTTTGTAATCATTGAACACAAAGAACACAATGTTTTATTCTTTTTAAGCCTGTGGCCAACTATAATTGTACATAGATTCTGACAACTCAATAATCAGAAGATTCAGAAATACTTGCTCTTCCATACATAACTCCTTGCCCTGAAAAATAAAAGCTTCTCTCAAGTAGCCTTTACTTAATCCACAGATACAATACTTTGCAATAAATACAGATAGTGGTTATGTTCATACACTTTTGGTGTTTTTGGTGTTTTCTACCTACTTCGATTTAAAATCATTGGAAATTTCTGGTTCATTCCAGCAACATTAAACTTGTAGTCCTTCAATGTGACATTTCTACAGGTTAAGGTATCAGCTTAAATGATTATTTTTAGAAAGAGTCAGTGTTCCGTTCAACCTTTATCTGTTGCGAAGATAATTTTCTACTGTGCTATGCAGGGTCAACACGAGAAAGCACACTAGTGTGTACACCTGTAGTAATACCCTTCGTGGGTACTACTTTGTTAATGGGAGAGACCAGTAAGTGTCAGAGATCAGTAATTGTTAGTTGTTCATGTTTTTCCTGATAAACTCTAAAGGGTTAAATGTATTTAATAGTGATTATGTTTGCAACACATTTTGTTTTGCTATGGACTTTAACTCAGCACTCAGAACTGGATATGACATGATGAAACACTGGAAATGACAAACTCTGAAGAGGAGCTTGATCATTTACATAGGTTGTTATTTAGTTAACTGTTGAAGGCTGATAGTTTTTTTTTTTGCTGACATTTAAAAATGTGGGTTTTTTTCCCCCCCATACACTGCTCTTCTTCATTTTTGATCCACACAAAAGATTTAAAATATTGCCATCCAATTACCCATGATCAAGAACAGAAACGGAAATCACAATCTACCAAAGCTTGCAATGAACTAGCTACTTCCAGAATTACCAAAGAATCGCACCCTTCCTGCTCGAACTCTGAATCGTTTGGCCAACTCATTGCAAGCTGACTAAAATAACTGAATCAGACA
The DNA here is from genome assembly GCF_036971445.1 of Narcine bancroftii. Taxonomy (NCBI): domain Eukaryota; kingdom Metazoa; phylum Chordata; class Chondrichthyes; order Torpediniformes; family Narcinidae; genus Narcine; species Narcine bancroftii. The sequence goes on from NC_091474.1 coordinate 192,204,091, forward strand.
CAGTCATGTGACATGAAATTAATAACCACAAATAATTTCCTGGTGAGAATCAAGGGTGTCAACTACTGAAGAGCTGGTTTAAGTTCCATACTTTTCAATCCAAAGGTTTCTAAATAATTCTTTGCTTCATCTTCAAATTTTCCAAAATTTACAGAAACCTGTGCAGTTAGGGACTTATAAACAGATTTGTAAATGACCGTTGTAGCACTTCCATCTAAATTAGAGTACTTACCATCGCAATCATCTCCTTTCTGCTGAAATCCTGCTTTGCAGATGCACTTGCCGATGGGCACCAACCACTCACCCTCTGCACTACAATGCATCTTGGGAGGGTTTTCTGCTTCCTCTTCTGCATTGCTGACACAAGTGCCATGCACTTCTACCAGGGATGAAAATTCAGACCCTGTCACTGTATCTGGGAAAATTGCCAAATTTTCTACAATTGACCAACACTTCTTATAGTAAACACGCACAGAAACCAAGGCAATGCAGGCTCCAACATCCTGAAAAGCCAAATAGAAACCCTTTCTCGACAGGGGTCCAATTTCTCGCACTTCTGTGTTGAGCTTCATGACACGCTCTCCAAGGTCTCCTTGAGTAAAACTTTCATCTGCTGCAATAGTATCTATTTTGAGGTACTGAACCTCCTTAATGTTCCTGCCAGCATCCGAATCGCTCTCAAGGTAATACAGGTTAAATGTCTCCTTGCATGTCCCCAAGACTCCTGGAATGCTGTTACAATCCCTCAGGGTAAACTTCATTTCCACAAATATCCTCTGTGCATTGCTTCTTGCAATCCAGTTAGTCCGCAGCCAATTGTTCTGATTAGGTTCCATTACTCTGCACACCTGGTACGTACGGATGGGAATGTAGTTCTCATCTACTCCACTAATCTCTTCCCACTGAAAGGCAAAAGAACAAGATATAGCTTTCTCCAAAGCAGAAAACAGAGGCAAAAATATCAACAGCACACTTCCACGTTTGAAAGGCTACATTTAAAAGTTTTTTTTTTAAAAAGGTATTCATTCAAAGGCAAAGGGAAAAGAAGAAAACCAAGTTTCCTTTCTATTGTATAACACTATATTTTCTATCACTGACACACCAGGGAATATTTCAGATGGGTCCGCTTTGGAATGTGTTCCGAAGAGAGGTTATTGCACAAAAGCTTTCAAAGCGAATGTTAGCTACATCAAACTATTCTACAAATCTGTGTCCTTCAACAAAAGAATCATGGCCAATGAATTGGTGTCATTAATTCAATTCCACTTGAGACCTGACAAGGTAACAGAAGCTTGAAGCTACTGCAGTGTAACATTTTCCTAAGGGATGGAACTAAACATTTAAAACACCTCGAAAATAAATTTATATCATCGTGATTCAACCACTAAACTGATACTGCAGCCTGCCTGTTGCTCCAAACCAGTTAGACTTGAACACAGGCTTATATTGCAATCCTTGGCCTGTCCACAATAATTCTAAGTATTAGCTGTTGTGAATGCAAGATCTTTTAAGACCCATGGTCTGTGACATCAAATTCCTTGTCTGGGTTTCTAGCACACAGTGTTCTTCAGAAACTCCAATAAGTCACTGTCTAAGCATTCATGCACATTCGCTGGTCCAAGACACCAGAAAGCAATTCCAGCCCTTTCTATCAATCTTATCCTCCTCTCACAAAAAACAACCAAACCAATAAAGGTAAGTCAACTGATTTCTAGGATTATTCAATCTGTTCATGTGTTGCTCAATATTTAATTTTAGAATATCAATTACTGGATATGTGCCTCCATATTGTTTATAATAGCTCTTCCAACAGCTAGTTGAACTAACCTATGAGCTCTTGGGAACCAAGGTTAGAGCTCTAATCAAAGCTCAACCAATTTGGCAGCAAGTACAATTGACTTACACAACTCTTGCATTTTAAGGATCATGCTGGAAATGGTCTTGTGAAAGTCCAATGACAAAGTTGAACTGTTGAACAGCCACTTAACCAATGTACGAAAATGCAATTGATACTAAAGAAGTCCACTCTCACCTCCAGGCATCTGCTAGGTACTTGAGGGTTATGGAATACTCTAGAATGCAATGCAGAAAATGTCAGAAAACAAGATCAGGTGGGGTTGATTGAACCCCCAGCTAGACAGCTGCTCACATGGCTTTGCACTGATAAATGAGGAAAGAAATTGAAATGCAGCTACATCCATGAGAGACTCAGAAAAATAGGAGCTCATAGAACCATGAATATTACAGAAAAGAAACAGGCCCTTTGTCTCATCTAGTTTGTGCCAAACTATTATTCTTCCTGGTCCCAATTACCTGCACTTGGACTATTGCCCTCCATATCCCTCCCATTCATTTGCCAAACCAAATTTTTCTTAATGTCAAAATTGAGCCTGCATTCATCACTCACCACTATCTGCATGAAGAAGTTCCTCCAATGTTCCTTTTAAGCATTTCCCCTTCACCATTAACCCATGTCCTCTTGTTTGAATCTCACTCACCTTCAATGGAAAAAAGCCCATCTACATTTACTCAGTTATTCCCCTTATAATTTTAAATATTGCTATCAAATCACCCCTAATTCTTCTATGCTCCAGAGAAGAAAATCCTATCCTGTTTAACCTTTCCCTATAACTCAATCCCTGAAGTCCAGGTAACATCCTAGTAAATCTTCTCTGTACGGTTTCTATCATATTTATATCTTTCCTGCCTTGTCTGCATTAAATTCCATCTACCATTTTTCAACCTACTTTACCAGCTGGCTCAGATCCCACTGCAAGTTTTGAAACCCTTCTCCGCTGTCCACAACACCTCCAATCTTAGTGTCATATGCAAATTTACTAATCCATTTTAACACATTATCATCCAGATCATTGATATAGACAACTGATCCCTAAGGCACACCACTAGTCACAGGCCTCCAGTCTGAAATCTGTCATCCATCTCTACTCTCTGGCTTCTCCCATCCAGCCATGGTCAAACCCAGTTCACTACTTCACTGTGAATACCTAGCATTTGAACCTTCCTGACTAACCTTCCATGTGGGACTTTGTCAAAGGCCTTACTAAAGTCCATGTAGACAATATCCATATCCTTTCCTTTGTTTCCTCAAACAACTCTATAAGAATGAATAAATGTGATCTACCACACATAAACCCAGTGGAAGTATGCCTTCCATCTTTTTAGTTTGTCCATGGGGTACCAGAAAAATGACAGCAGGACTCTTCAATGAAATCCTCAATGAACATGTGATACAAAAAGCGAGATGAGATCTTATCTATGACCACACCTCGCTGAAGTCAATCCTCAAAGAGAATTTGGAACTGGATGATCAGAACATTTGAGGCTTTGAGCCTTCTGTACATTAAATAACATTATATCTTAATTTTTACTTTAATCAGACAATACTGCATTGTCCACAGATGATTTGATTCATTGGCATTCAAAATTCTATCAACATGAGCCTTAAATGTACTCAGGGATTGAGAATTCCTAGCCCTTTGTCCTTACAAATTGAGTAAGTAATTATACTCATCGCAAAGCCAAATTATCAGTCCTTTATCTTGAATCTATAATTCCTAATTCTAGAACTACTAGCCAGAGGTTACAGCCTCTCAGCATCGACCACATCATGCCACTTAACATATTTTAGCTGTTTCAAATGCATCATCATTCTTCTTTGAAAATTAGGCCTACACTAGTCCACCTCCTCTTGGGACAATCTCCACATTATGTAAACCATTCGATTTATCTCCTAACTTCAACTGCAGTGCACCCATTCACAGGTTCGGCAAAGGGTAAATCTACACGAACATTTCTTGAAAGGAAGTGAAAAAAATTGCCAAGGAATTAAAACAGAAAATGAAATGGGCTACTTGAAGCATCTTCCCTTCAAACTAAATTCTAATCCTTTTATTTCTGACTTTACATTATATTAATGTGGATTGAATCCTAATTAGATGAATTCATCAAATGTTACAGGCTCAAGATTCATTAGCTTCCCTCTAACCACAGTCTGAAAATGTTTCATAATCAATTTATTTTTCAAATTTTAGTAGGAAACAGAAGCCAAAATATATTTTATATTTTTAACTATGGCCTGCTTCCAGATTAAGCTATTGATGAGTATATGGTTAACATTTTTAGAGCTCTAGATTAGCTTCTGTCAATGGCACAAATTGTAGTAAATGTACAAACCACATTGAGCCGGCAGAATAAAAAAGTCTTCCAAAATGGTTAGATGTGGAACAAGCAACTTGTCTCTATACCACGATAAATATTTTATAAATGAGTACAGATTTAATTTCTTGTTTAGACATGCATTCTCTGTGCTTCATGGATAAAAGGATTCACTTAGTTCATTTACACAAGGACTGATACACATTTTTGTGCATCTCAACACTTGAACTTTTATTACCAATTACTTTAAAAGTATATCGAAAACACAGTTTCCCTAATGAAACGTAAAGGCAAAAGATTTTTTTAAATTTCACGATGATTCAACTACTTTTGAGGGCAGCAACATAATTTTGCTTTGAAAACAAAAGTTGGTTCTTTATATTCAATATCAGGGATGTTACTGTTATACAAATTCATTTTCTTAAATTATCACAACTTTACACCCTCTGGTATATTACACACATGTTTTACCTTCTCCTATTTTGTGCAGGATACCTACATGATGATTTTCTCCTTCGTTGCAGCACAAAAATTATAGACTTGTTTCCCATTCCCTTTGCTATTATAGTCGAGAATTATTTTAATGAGAGGCAGAGCCAAATTCAAAAAGGCAGATAAATTGAGAACAATGACAGCATCAAGTAATACCTGTTGGTAGCAAGAAACTGCATTAAGGGGCTTCATGTGAACCAAAGCTAGTGAAAAGGAATGATCTGTCTAAAACGGTCTAAAAAGACAAGCTCAGACAACAAAGCCACACAATAAAAGCACCTTTTGCCAAAATTGCATCTCTTTTATCTGATCGCCTCAAAGATAAACTGAAACCTTCTGAAGAGCTGAGTAACAATCCTTTCTAAATCCCATTTATGAAAAGCCCCCTGTAATGGTGTAGACAACTTGTGGAATGTGCAAAGCATTGGTATTCATTTACCTCAGACAAACACCCTGTTACTGAAGTCCTTCTGCAGTTTCTATATATCACAAGATTTGCAAGGCTCATACAAAAGCCTCTGCTGGATAACTGACTGCAGGCACTCCAGTCAGGGGAAAGTTGTGTCTTTATTAAGTTGCAGTGCCAGGTAAATTAACTCCTTATATGCCGCAAAAAACCTTGGATCTTATATTTCAAAAATCTGAGGATTGGATGTTTGTTACATGAAAGTATGCTGAAAACTGTTTGGCTTGGGAATAGCATCAGTCAATACGGAAATAGTATTCATACGGATTCACATGGTGCAGAAGTTTGCATTTTCATTGATGTGTATAATTATTATCCAATCAGAAGAGATCAGAATGCTTTTGTTTTGCTCATAGAAAGTTTTCTAAATGCTGTGACATTTGGCAAATTCTAAAAGAATACGAGAGCAAGCAGCTTAAAAATCATGAGATTCTGAGTTTGCCGGGGAGAAGATTTTTTTTTAAAAAAAGTGATGAAATCCAGGTTGCAGAATTGGTGAAAGCATATTCCTTTTTGTCATATATTGCTGAATTGTAGAGATGCTACTGAGTTACAAAATAATCAGTATCTGTATATTCATAGCATTTTTCTTAGAATTCACTATTGGCATCTTTAATGATCAAATTAATTTATTCACATCACATATTTTTATGGAATAAATCTAAATTTGTATTTTTTGGTCAGAACTTGTCAATTTTGCAACAAACTAATTCCACACATAGCAAGGCAGAAATCCTTACTGCACAAAATCTGTGATGATCTGTACTCTGATTGAATCAAAACAAATTATTCTGATGTATTTGGAAATTTTTCTACAGGAAATTATGTTTAGTATGTTACGAATACAAGTGAACGAAATGATTTAAGTAAGTTTTTTCAAAGTGGGAGAAACATTACTGCACTGTGCCAAGTTAATTTCTATTGAAGTGTAAATTATAAAAAAGAAATGTGAAGGGAAAAATCACTAGAATATCTTACAGTATGCATGAAAATTAACTGTCATTGTCTTGCATCAGAAAGCTAAACACAATTAAAATATCTTCATAATGATGTGCCATGTAAATATCTATTTCTTTCATCTTATATATAATGCAAACCACAGCATTCCTAATTTCAATTCCTGAATTACCTATAAATACCACAGATTCTGCGGGGAAAAAATTATTTCAGCCAACCTGTGATTTGGGTTTAACTCTAGAACGAATATAAAATTCCCTCTGAAAGCAAATATAAACAGGACAAAATTCTATCAAGGGAAAATATTTAGGACAAAGGTCTAAATAGCCTACTCAAATCTGTTTGCATTTCCCCTGCCTACTAAAATGCCTCTTTCCTCAGCATCTTGAATTTTTTTTCAAAACTGTACACTAAATTACTTCCTATATTCTATTGTGCAAATAGCTCTTTATAAAAACGATGTGGGGTTATCTAAATATATATTTTATCTATTTGAAGTAATTGCCCGACCTCAAGTGCGGATGTAGCAAAGTGACCTGGAAATTTCCCAGAGGCCAAAAAAATTGCACATTTATTTATGACAGACTTCGAGAGCAAAAAAAAAATCATCAGATGGTCCGAGGGCTGAGAACGATGATCGTTTTATTGTTTGTGTGCGCCTATTGGAAATCAATGAACTTATTTATTAAATTTGCATTTGCCCCGAGTCTCAGCCATCTCAATGTGGAAAGGTGCGATCGATGTTATCTTCTGTGATATAACATTCGCTTTTAAATTAGTGCTAATCACTTTAAACAATGACCTTTCTCGCTCATCGAGGCGACTCTGGGGCCACGAAGGGACGCAGCAATGACTGAAATGGGAAAGGACGTGATCCTCAATGTTCACATGAGCCTTGAGGAAAATCGAGGGGGAGAACAGGCTGAGAGCATGAAGACTTACCCCATCGGCAGGGTAGGAGATCCATTCCAACTCTGTCTGCTGCGCTTTGGAATCCAGCAAAATAACTAGCGGAAAAAGAAAGAGAAATCAAACGGGGAAAGAGAAACTGTTGTCACTGTACAAAACAGGTTTATTCTGGGACCAAACGATCAAATCCAGTTACCCAAACCCCCCGGTAAAGTATCTTAAGCAGCGCGCAGTGGTTCAACGAAAACCGGACTAGTTAAATATTTCCCTGGCGATCTCATCGATTTTTTTTTTTGCTTTCTACACTTAACTTCAGAACTATTCAAATTTCATAGTCGCGCCTCTGTTCCCACTCAGCTCTCGATTAAAAATGCAACATTTCAAATGCACCGGGCGCTTTTCTTCACTGAATTGCAAACTATTCGTTCCTGTGGCGACCCCTGGTCTGATCGGGTCGAAGGGGGGAATTTATCAGTACGGCTTGAGAGGTTATTAGCCGCTGGGATGTGCCTGGAGCAAATGGAAGATGTCAAAGCCCCCTTGGTTTCGGCCACGACTTCTCTCTCGCTCACTCCACTTCGGTCACTTAACATTGACGAGAATTCACTGTCAACTCGTCTTCTGGGAAGAAAGGTTTAAGGCAAGCAGTTGGACCCGGGGTTCACTGAAGTCGAATCCGGTTACTAGCGTCTGCCAGTGGAGCAGAGTCCAACACAGACATTCTCCGCTGAAATTTCTTCTACACACTCTTAAGGCGCCAGAGTTTCAAACAGTCTCTGAATGGGCCAGGACATTCTTTTGTTTACTTATGTCACTGACAATCGTTAAGTTTGACGTCCATTAAAACCAGTCAAATATTTGAATTTGGAAGAAGAGTTTTTTTTATTTAAAAAATCCAAGACATCAGTAGTCGGGGTTGACCTTTTATTTTTCAAGGCAAGTTCAGCGTCATTCCTGCATCGCTAGTAACTGCGTTAAAATGTAAACCAGGGTTAATTCTGGGTAATAGCTTTGTCTGGCCCGCTCCAACTATATGGCGGTAACTGAGCTTTTAATGCGATCTCTTTTGCCTGATTGGTGCATTCAGTTCGGAGCGGATGAAAAAGGCCTTGCAAACTACCCAGCGACACTTTGCATCTGGTTCTCAGCAAAATGTTCGAACATCGCTCCCTGGTCGGGAAGTTAAAGACGGGCGGCTGAGGCGCGAAGGTGGGCTAGCAGGCGGCACTGCTCCTCTTTCCAGGTGCAGGAATGAGCGACCAGCCCGCCTCCAAGCGACAGGTAAGTCGCACAGACCCACAGACGAACGCTGCTTGAAGATACACTCCGTTCATGCAATGACTGCTGGTTTTAAACCTCAGAAATGGAATCACATGCATGTCATACGTTTATTTCGACTCGGACGATCTGGGTGCACATCATTCCTGCCGAGAGCATTTCATCTCAATGATGGATTTGGCTGCGAGTCCTTGCAACCAGTCCACCCCCCCCCCCCCCCCCCCAGCGCGGAATCCAATTCGTGTGCGGTGCTTGGTGTTTCACGCAACTTTTTCAATGTGACACAAGCAGCGGTGCCGAGCCACAGTCTGCACGGCGTTATTATCTGGTCGTGGGCACTCGAGTGCAGACATGAACTTCTCGCAAGTTTATTATCCGTTTAAAAGACTGCCCATGTGCGATATCTGCCACTGAGCATTCCGTTACTGGACCACTGCGACACCTGCAATCGGAACGAGAGGGGGCGAGAAACCCCCTGCGAGAGGGGACTCCGCGCACTCTTTCCCGCAGCAAGACGGTCCGATCATGTCCCAATGTGTCAGATTCACCTTCGCCAACCCCCCCAACAGTGCGAAAACTAACTTGCTCGCGTTACACGGGACGGCCCCGTGGACTGCGCGGCCGATTCCTCGAACCAGCAGGGGCGGGCGAATATATCCCAGCTCCTCAACATGGGGCGCGGGGGGCAATAGGAAAGGGGGGGACTTTTCAGCGGCGTTCCCAGCGTTGGGAAACTCTGCCGCCAGCAGCCAGTTTGTAGCAACTGTTAGGGGTCACGTTTCACCGGGAGATGCAAACATCCGCGTTAAAAATGCCCACATTTCCCGAATGCAATTGCAACGTCGCCGGGCAGCCCGGGGATGCCCGTTTACGAGCGGCAGAGCGACCGTGTCTGCCCTCTGAAAGTGCTGGCAAGGTGGCGTGTCGGTCGAGTCGAGATTCCCAGACCACGCACGGTCTCAAGCAGCAGAAGATTAAACGCGAAGCCATCATCTGGCCGGCCGGTGTCCAAAGAGCCCGAACCACTCGACCGTTCTGCACAGCAACATGAAGGGGAGTCTATTCCGACGCGTTTCGGCTCCCTTTGCCATTTCCCAGATTCGTGCCACCCCCTGTCCGTGTCGACCGAAAGTGTGCAGTGCGCGCCCAACTCGGTGCGTGCAGTGAGCTGCACCCCGGTGGAGGTCTTCCCCGGGAAGGGGACGGAGGTCCGGACTTCGATGGGGGACAAGCTTCTCACACGTCCCGTTTAAAGTGGCAGCATCTTAGAGGAAGACTTTTCTGTGTCTTACCTTCTCTTGCAGCTTGCGTCAGAATGGTGCTGAGTAGAGAGAAGCAGCAGATAATCCAAAACGCGTGGCTGAGCTTGGAGCCCATGGTGTAGACGGGTTTGGGGGGGGGGGGGCTTTTCGTTTAGATTTTTACCGCAGCTCTTGCAGCGAACTCGCCGCGTCTCAAGGCTTCAAGTCCCAGGTTCTGCCAGCAAGGCTTCTTCCACACACTCAAATAACGCCCGGTGCTCAGGGAGGGCGGGGATCCGGGCAGCCATCACGTCAATCCCACTCCTCCGCTGCTGAGTGACAGGCTCGTCGCCCATTCACGTCCAGGACTCAAGGGCAGGACTGGCCCACCAGGAGGAGGAATGCCACCAATGGGAGGGCGGGAAGGGCGGGGCTTGTACTAAAACGAACTCGATACAGTAACACGCGTGGTCGCGAGAAAGAACTGACGTGAGAGACATCTCAGGCAATGCGGGGGTCATTCAATTGAGTCTCCAGAAAGGGTTGGTCTCAGCCATATTCTCCACTCCGGATGAGAACCGGGACAGAGAGAGATTCATAGAGTTGGCAAGATGTATTTTTGAAAGTGAATCCAGAGGTTGTGCACAAAGAACTGAAACAGCGAAGGAGGTAAAGCAGGTCCTGGCAGTGAGTCGAAGGAAGTGGAGTAGAACGATATTAAACAGTTACATTGATGGGGGAGACGCTGTCCGGTGAGACATAAGAAGAACTGGTGAAATGGTGCCACTCGTTGCAGTAGGAAGGGGAGGTTTAGACTGGATTTGTTTGTTTTTTTGTTCTCTCCATTCCGTGAAAGCAAGAAGTCGTGTGATTCTCCAGTTCCTCGATTACCCCTCCCCACCCCTTCCCTCCATCGACTTGCTCGCCCAGGCAATAAACTTCGGTGCCCAAGCCTTCCCCAATATCCAGATCCGACGCATCCCGGGACAAAGGTCACGAGACAACAACCCGAAGTTCCGCACACTTGCTTTTCAGTTCCAGCATCTCGTTTTATTTGGCTTTTTTTTAGGAATTGGGATCATGGGCATGTGAACTCGAGGGCTCTGTTTCCAAACTTCCTGATCATGAGCTTATTGTTTCAAACCACAGATATTTCTTGCTTTATTTTGCGTTATCTCTGCTTTGCTTGATGACTTTGCAAAATAACAACTGCAGATAAATAATTCGTTTGTCAACTTTAGGCAGAGCTTTGGTGAATTCGCCTTTAAGATTCAACGTGTCGTATCGAAAAAAAAAGTTTTTTTTAAAATTCTCTTTATTTAATTCCATTTTGGGTTAGGGACAGATTGTCTCTTCACCTTCGTGCAACTGAAAGATTTAGTCGCACAGGTGACTAAAGTAGAGGGCAGTGCAGCCCCTGCCGTGTGATCTCTAAAAATCCAAAAGAGACGATATAGAAACAATTGTGGAGAATTTGTAAATGAACAATTTTTCTCGTTGTTTTCTATTAAGTAATATAATTGGCACAATGTATAAATAACATAGTACGCTTCTTTTATACAATTTTATTTCACTTAATCTCCAGACTTAATTTTAAAACCAATGATATGAATTTGATTGAATCTTGCAGTGGCTTTTCTTTTCCTTTCAATTTACTCTAAATTACCCCCAAGAATTGTACCAATGATGGAAGCACCCACAGTGGGATTTGATTCTACACATGTTAGTAAATCTCATCAAAGTAACAATTATTCATGCTCAAAACTAGACAGCACACGCTGATGAATTGCTCAGCCTCAGATATTGTGTTGCAGTATTTTTTTTTCGTGCTGAAGTCCATGAAATACAAACCAGTGTTTGAACAGTGGTATCCAGTAATTGGGAGCATGAACACTCTCCCACTTGTTTCTTTCCAACATTTTGGATTGCTGAAATTAGTTGAATTGCCCCAAATCAAAACTGGTTAAGATTAACATAGCATTCTGACAAGATTGGTTAGATCAAAGATTGGCAGATAAATTCATCAAAGAGGTTGTGTGGATGATGGTTGGAAATGTTGCAAGTAAAAAGGAATGGAGGACATCCCAAGCTAGAGTTCTTTATATAACTATATAGAAGACTGACATTCTATAAAATAAAGAGGATTATGATTCTTCCTACACCACAGAAATGTGTACAGAGCAAAAGAGAAATAAAGAGCAGAGTGGGTTGGGTAGCAGAGTAGTTAAAGAGCCAGCAAAGGAAGGATGGTGCCGATGAAGAGAACACCAAATTAGTACTGTAATCACTCTAAGACACTGCCAATGAAGGGGGGTAGAAAAGGCATAAGAAAATTGCATAGGAGATGGAACATGTACTAAAATAAAAGTATCACCCAGTCCCATGCAGCTGAATGAGTTAAGACTTGTTTTAATTTTTCTATCCTCCTAATAGGAATACTGCATAAGAAATATAGGCTTACAAATGTTAAATCCTATTAAGAAATGGGGAGAATAATAAACCCAGTAACTACAGGCAGGGAACTTAATGTTTATGCAGCGGAAACCTTTAGAGAAAATAATTCAAAACAAAATGAACTGTCCCTTGGAATTACCAAACAGTTTAAACATAAACTTATGAACAGTAATTCATGTTTGCCTATAGTTGGGATTTAAAAAAAATATAGGGTTGATAACTATAGATTTAGTAGATTTGTTAAGAAAAGTGAAAATAATTGTATTAAAGGGACAATTCCAGCAACATTGCTCAGTTTAGTAAGAAATAGAAAATAGAATAGAGATAAATGGTGATTTTTTTTTTCCATTTGGAGGATGGGTGGGTTTGTGGATAATAAGACCCCCAGTCATTATGGTTTATATCCCAGACTTGGAATATCCCACACATGGGGAATACGGTAATTTCAGTATTCAATCTCAACTGTTCCTCCAACATCATTACAAAAATTGAAACAAAGCACCATAGAGTGTTACAGATTGGAAGTGTAGTGCAGTGGCCCCCTAGGTTTCATTATTGTTTGGTATAACAGAAGTCATGAGGCACAGCCAAATGGCCAGACACATGGCAAATGCAATAATAACAAACAAAAATGAAGTTACACATCTTGTTGGAATGAATGAGACAATATAAATTCATAATTTAATGGGAGTTTAGGAACAGACAAATCAGGGAGTCTATTACACATGGATCTCAAATGTGGCAAGACAAACTAAGAAAGCCGTTCTAAAAGCATATGGAACTAATGATTTTATAATCAAAGCCAACGAACATCAGAATGTTTAAATTATCCTTTACAAATCATTTTAGGGTCTCGTCTGGCAAATTTGCTCCATTTCTTTGGAACATCCTTCAGCACAAATTTCAAGGCATCATAGGGGTGAGAAGAAGATTTTATAAAATGGTACTGAAAATAGATAAGTTCATACCCATGAAGGAGCAAGGGAAACTGTGGTTCTCCTTGCAACAGTGAAGATTAAGTGCAAATTTGATCGAGGTGTTCAAAGTTATGAAAGGTTTTGATTGAATAGTAAGGAGAAATGAATTCCTTTGACAGTGTATTCAGGAGTCAGACATCGGGACTGTAAGGTAACTAGACAATGAGCTATAAGTGAGATGGCATTGTTTAAACATCAGTCCATTGTGAATTGAAATGTATGGACTGGAAGAAAATTCAATAGTAACTTTCAAAATGGTGTTAAATACTTGAATGGGAAAATGTTTCAGTGCTCTGAGGACAAGTCAGGGAAGTGAAACTAATTGTTAACACTTTCAAAGAACTGGCATGATTACACTGAGCTAAAATGTGCCTCTTTCTGTGCTTTTTTTCCCAATGGTTCTGTAATTTTAAACCAAAAAACATCACTTCTTGCATTTCACACAGCACTTACTCAATTCTCCACAGTTTCTTTAAAATATAGCTGCTGAAGTAATTCTTGAAATCATTTGTTTGCTTTTCAATTGTAGATGAAATAATCAAACAAAGGCTTTAACATGTGCATTTACAATGTGTCATTTAATTTTCCTGACAGTGTGTGCTCTAAATAACCAACTTCGTTGCCCAAAGTTTCAAATCTTCAAAGTATTTTCTGAATTAAGTTAAAATTCACAGTGTATCAACTACAAGGAGAATTGCAATGAAGAGAAACTTACTATATGGAGAATTTTATAATGAAATTTCTAAGAACTGCAGAATAAGAGGGCAGCAAGGAATTTGTATGCAGGGGTTTTGTCTGATATGACTATACATCAAAATATTAATCAACAATTTGAGTTTCAGAATTGATTGATGTGGTAATGTAACTAAAGAGTTTACATAAAATTAGAGCATTCACTATGTGCACAACTAATCTGATATCTGTCATTATAGGGCAACAGGACACAGCATGAACAAGCAGACAATAAAGCAATGGAGCAAAGGGAAGTGTTCCATAGATCAGGTTGACAATCATCAGTAATTTACATATTGAAATGCCTCATTTAAAGATCTTGCTAACTGGAAACTGAATATTAATATTTGATTGATTGCTTCAAAACCTTTAGTTTAAACCATGTGCTGCATTTTTTAACTGAAGCATTCTTCATGTATATTTTGCATCTACTTTGTCTGGTATGATATTTAGTGCAACTCTTCCAACATAAACAAAATAGTTTGATTTTTACAAATAAACAATATCAATAAGTTTTATTACATCAGTGTAATGTTTGATATTACTGTATAACTACATAATGAATGGCTGATGGCTGTCTCGACAGCAATGGTTAATCCTTCTAAATCCCAGCCCACTCTCTGCATCATATGCAGTATTTAACCATTGCATCTCTTTCCGGCTCCATTGGCCTTGTATATATGAATTCTATACCTTCCAAATTCATGCAAAAACTATCCATGACACACAAAAAAATTTGGTTTATAACGCTAGTTTATCAATGTTTAATATGTTCACAATGTTTCTTCTTAGTCCAACTTTAAATTAGTTTGAAAGTTATGTTGACGGATTCAGGCTTCATATAACAGCATTATAAACAGTAATTCATAGATATGTATACTAATGACTTAATGTTACCGGAGATGCATGTATTTGAAAACCAAGAAATAGTTTACACTAATTTGTATTGTTTTAAATGCCGCCTTTGCTTTTCTGTTATTTGATAAACTTTTTTTAAATATGATTTTCAATAGTTGACAGTCTGATCACTAATGAATAAGGTGTTTGTCCCCCTGTGATAAATCGTCATGAGCCAATTGCAATAAGCTAGTGATCACAGAGATATAATAATGTAATCATTAGTGGACAGAAAGGGTGTGTTTAAATTGAGAATGTATTTTGCTCAAGATCCTGACCTTATTATAGCAGATGAGCACTCCCAGGTAATTTATTCCAAGAAAAACATCTGAGCACTCAGCATGTTCTGACCACTATTTACCTTCCAACCAACATCAGTAAAAGCAATCATCTTATCATTTGGCTAACTGCTGTTTGGGAGCCTTGCTGAGCACAAATTGGCTGCTACATTTGCCGGCACTAGTGTAGTGACGACATTAAAACATTCTTCATTTGCTGCAAAACATTTTGGGAGGTCGCAGCTTAAGAAAGCTTAAGATGACTTTGCAAAATAACAACATCAGATAAACCAAACTTACAAATATAAGTTCACACTTTGAACAAGTTATTGTTTATTTTTCTTTGAGCAGAAAAACATAGTGGAACTAAAAGTTTTAGGATACAATGAGAAATATAAAGGAATGTATATTTTTCTGCAAAAATCCTAACATGGAGTCTTGCAAGTCGTCTTCCTCAGTAAATTACTTTCTGAAATGTACATATGACTTGCACAATAACAATATATTTTTGTTCTGATGAAGGGGCTTTGCATGAAACATTAATTCCCTTTCTATTTCCATAGATGTTACCTGGCCTGTTGAGTGTTTCCAACATTTTCTGTTTCTGTGATGGTTCAAAATAGAACTTGCTACTTCACAAATGCATCAATGAAAAGAACATTTAACAAGTGTCTTTGAAGTTTTATTTTCCTGTGACCAAAGTTGGATAAAGAGCTTCAGACCTGACTATGGCAAGTAAACACTTGAAGACAGGAACCTAAATATTAGCATATCTGCTAGCTATTGATGTTTTCCAGAGAGCTTCATCTTGAGACAGAATTTGTGGGTCTGCTAAATTTTTCACCATTCCATAATACTCCACCGATCTGTGTCAGAAATAATTGATGATGGAAAACTTCATGTTAAAGCAGATACAAAGTAGGCTTCCTAAATGAGAGTAGCCTTATGCCAGAATTAACTCTACACTCTTCCTGATATATATTTAACACAGTTAGCATAGTGGAGGGCAACATGGTTGACATAACATTTGGCACAATGCTGTTTCAGTGCCACCCATTAGGACTGGGATTTGAATCCTGGACTGTCTTTAAGGAGTTTGTATGTTCTCCCTGTGTCGGTTTTTCCTGGGGGCTCCAGTTTCCTCCCACCATTCAAAATGTACTAGGGTTGTAGGTTAATTAGGTGTAATTGGGTGGCATGGGCTCATGGGCCGAAATGGCCTGTTTCCGTGTCTTATGTCTAAAATGGTAGCTTCCAAAAAACAGAGTGGTGTTTGCTATGGTCAATTAGCCTATGTTTATTGCTTCTGATGCAAACAGCATGGCAGCTTCATTCTGGCTGTTAATTTCCAATGATTAGTGTGCCATCAGTACAAACAATGGCCTAGGTTAATTGTACTCTTTGGAAAAGAGACATCACTGGATTATCTTGTTCATCAAGGAGGACAGATGCCTCAGATGCTGCCATTCTGGTACACATTGAGAGGCACTGAATAATTGGACCATATGAAAAACATAGCACTCAGCTGTGAAAAAAGTCTTCTTCCTTGGCCAGAATCCGCTCCACCGATCAGTCTTCACGCAGCTATATTGCCACAACTGGAACTAGTCTTGCAAAGGTCCACAAAAGATATTTTCTAAAAGAAAGGAAATGGCAGTTAGTTTATGTTCCTATTCAATGTTATATGTATGACTTTTATATTACATTTGGAACGTTTGTCATATTGGCTTTTATTTTTGCTGAACATTATGACGGTGAATAACTGAAAGAAGTTACATTGTTGACTTTGTTTACAAATGATGTGCTCACAGATCATCAGATTAGAAAAAAAAAGCTATCCCCTCAATTCCTTCTGCTCCAGCTCTTACTGCCTGGAGTACGCCTAACACAGTCTTGATGGTAAGGCATATAACAAACCACCATGTCTTCAGAACCTCCCCCAGATAATCTAAAGGGTTGATTTCCTACTGCACCAAATGGCTTTTATGGTGTTTATGAGTACATGGTATGCACACCAGATTCACAAGCCACATTATCAGGGATAATCTCTACTTCTTGGCAACGGGTATTTGGTTGTGACCCAAATGTATTCAGCACAGTGAACTGCAAAAGAATGAAGCCATATGATACTGCAGATTCTGAAATCTGGGTTATCTCTTGAGGGATCTAAGTAGATCATGCAGCATGAGTGGAAGAAAAACAATGGTCTTGAAGAATGGTTCTGATCCAAAACATCATCTGTTCTTTTTTTTTACCCCTACAGCTGCTGCTCTACTTGCTGAGTTCTTCTATCAGATTGTTTCTGCAAAAGAATGAAAGCTTCATGACTGGTGGCAAACCCCACCACTCTTCCATCAATGCAGGCAGGTGTGTGTGGTTAAAAACCACTGTTGTATGTATTTGTCTGATCGGGCACACCCATTGTATAAAGGTGAAGGTTCCACAGCCCCCTCCTCCATACAGGACAGGCGAGCAGATTGGATGTGCCTTTGTTCTTTAGTGGATAAAAGCCTATTGGTTTCTCAACTTCAGTCCATGACTGTTGATGGTGCATCAATTTTATTCACTAAATTTTTGCAATGGAGCAGATCCTGAAGCCAGAAAAGCTGCAAATCAACCCTCAATCACCTGAGGGATCCACCAACATTGAACTCTGCCTACCCTGTTTTGAAGCATTCCTGCAGGTGCCACTGGCATCATTGCCTGGCCGGGAAAAGATTTACCCTGCAGATGGACCAACTGGCAGGTACTACACTCCCAAGTCAGCAACCTGGGTACTCCATGATCACAGACGCCAGGTCGTATCAGGAGGCCATGGACATTGTTAAGTGCCAGTAGCTGCAGAAGATCAATGTTGTCTATCCAGGCACTTTCTAGTGACCTGCAAACAGTGACCCGGTGAGTCAAATGCTGAGTACCTTCGGGCCCTGTGAACCTTCGGAAGCGCCTGTGAACGTAAATGTAAGGCCGCGAATGCTGCTGATCAGGAATGTCTACGTTGCCAGGATCAGATCGAACTACATCCGCCAGAGACTTTTGGAACAAGGGGAGCTCAGTCTGCGGAGAGCAGTTGAGCTGGCAGGTATACTGGAAGTGGTCCTCCAGAATATGGAGGCCTACTCCACAGATAATGTGCCTACCTTGTGGTTACCCTAGGTGCTGCCATCTTGGGCCACACTGCCACCTCTTCGCTCCACTAACGAGCCAACCATGGCAGCAGTGCTCCGTGATCGCCTCCCACCACTTTCACCCAGTTCCGTTGGTGAACCGGCCACATCCACACTACTCCAAGAGCACCAGAAGTGCTACATCTGCGTCCTGGGCAAGCACCAGAGGAAACGCTGCCAGTAAAGGATTTGACCTGTTCTATCTGTGGGAAGAAGGTACATGATGCCAAAGAGTGTAAGTTTAAACCCCTTCCTAGCAGCACCTTGAGCAAATTGTGGGGGCCGCTATCCTGGATGCTGATCCGCACTATCAATGACTCTAAAGCCTGAGTGAGGAACGATAGGCTTTAATACACATTTGATTTTGGTTGCCCCAACTCCATGTGCTCGAATAAATGGAAGGGGGCAGGGAGGTTGACCTTTATGGCCAGGCCACAGTGGGAAGGGGTTACATGGGGTTGAGTTATCAGTGTACGGACCAGCCACTTATGTACAGAGCAGCAGCAGTATATACATATATACATATCACTACAGGCGCAATTTTCGGGATCCAGCAGCGCCACGTGTGGGCCCTGGGGGGCGCCATCTTGGACGCAGCCCAAATAGTGACAAGCAGCGACCCGACACTGGCCTCCATCACACTTGACCAGGACAGCCCACCTCAGCTCGCCAGATCAGTTATAGACATTAAGGTAAATGGTCAGAAGATGAGTTGCCTGTTTGACAGTGGGAGTACAGAGAACTTCATACACCCTGACACAGTGCGGTGCTTCTCCCTCACCTTAATGCTGGTGAACCAGATGGTCTCCTTGACCTCCAGATCACATACAGTGGATTTCCGGGGCTACTGTGTAGTGACTCTAACTGTGTGGGGTACAGACTATAAAGACTTTAAGCTTTTGGTAATATCCCAGCTCTGCACTGCTGTGTTTTTGGGACGATTTTCAATGACACCTTAAAAGCATAATGATGGAGTTCGACAGGCCCCATCCACCCCTCATTGTCTCTAACCAGGAATTTTCAAACCGACTGCAGCGCTCCACACACCTCTCAGCTCCCCTGAACCTCGTACACAGCCAACAGCCCTGTCACCCTCCTTGCACTACCTGCGGGCTCTCCACACTTAAAATCCTTACTCCACCATTGTTCGCCAACCTCATCCCCGACTGTAAACCCATCACCACTAAAAGTAGTGGTACAGTGTCAGGGACAGGGCCTTCACCCGGGGAGAGGTACAGTGTTTACTTAAGGAGGGCATCATTAAAGCCAGCGCCAGCCCTTTGATAGCGCAGGTGGTGGTGAGGAATGGGAAAAGAACAGGATGATCATTCACTACAGTTAGATTGTACCCCTTCCCCAACATAGTTGACATGGTGAACCAAATTGCATGATATTTGTTTTTTTCTACCATTGACCTGAAGACAACATATCACCAGCTCTTCGTTCCCCAGAAGACCGCCAACACACTGGGTTCGAGGCAGGTGGTCGCCTCTACAATTGTCAATGGGTTTCCTTTGGCGTTACAAATGGCTTCTCTATCTTCCAACGGGAGATGGACTACATGGAGGACCAGTACAAGCTGTAGGCCACTTTCCTATACCTTGACAATGTCACTATCTGTGGCCAGAATCTACAGGACCATGACACTAACCCCCAGCTATATCCACAGCGATCAGGGATCCTCTTTTATGAGTGATGAACTGCGCCAGTTCCTGCTGACCAGGTGCCATGAGCAGGATCATTAGCTAAAACCCCCCAGGGGAACAGGAAAGTGGAAAGGGAGAATGCCACAGTCTGGAAGGCCAACCTCCTGGATTTCTGATCTAGGGGCCTTCCAGTCTCATGCTGGCAAGAGAACTTGCCAGAAGCATTCCACTCCATCAGGTACCTTCTATGTACCGCCACGAATGCCACATCGCATGAACATGTTTTCCCTTCCCAGGAAATCTGCTATAGGGAGCACTCTGCCAGTGTGGCTGACATCCCCTGGCCCGTTCCTACTCCAGAAGCATGTGAGGAGCTATAAGTCTGACCCTCTGGTTGAAAGGGTCCATCTCCTCCATGCTAATCCCCAATATGCCAACTTGGCGTATCCTGACGGACATGAGAACATTGTTTCTGATAGAGATTTGGCTCCTCCAGGGGCCCTTGAGACCTCCACTGATCACCCCACACTCCCCTTACTCCTGACCACACACAATGTACCTGAATCATGGTACCTTACCTCTTCCCCAATAGAGGATACACCAGATTCGTCACTTCCCCACCAACATAGCACCAATGAGTGCATACAGGCCCCCAAGACCGTACAGGACCATGTCACCACTGCAGTCACAACCAGTACTACAATGGTCCCAACGAAAGACCAGACCTGAGAATCTTAATTTCTGACTTTGTAGGCACCACTTCACCACACTGGACTCTTAAAAAAAAACGAGGGGTGAATGTGGTAAACCACTGTTTATGTCTAGTTGGGCACACCCATTGGCCAGCTATACCTGTAGCCCCTCCCACAGGCTCCTGTGTAAAGGTGAATGTTCCACAGCCCCATCCACAGTGCAGCACAGTTGAGCAGTATGGATGTGCCTTTTTTTTAGTGAATAAAAACCTACTGATTTCTCCACCTCGACTTTGAGTAATTGATGGTGCATCAGTGTGTTGCCCCTTGGTCCCTCCTTCCTAAAATGAACAATTAGCCCCTTTGTCTTGGTGGCCTCCAGAGCAAGATTGCTATTCTGGCAACCCCCAACCAAGTTCTCAATCTGTACAAGGTTGTGGAAGACATAGTTGGTGGACTTAGTTCTGAAACTGCAAGACAGAAGACACTATCCACCTGACTCTATGTATAGTAATTATGTCAGTTTTGAGCTTTTGTTTCAGGATAAAACAAGCTCCTGGAGGAACTCAGTGTGTCAGGCAAAATTTTTGAAAGCAAAGAGATGGACGAAATTTCAGGTTGATACCCTGTACTAGGACTGAGAGTGTAGCCCCTGAGACAAACAGCTACCTAGACTACATCTCCTCTCACTCCATCTATTATAAGGAAACCATTTCAGTTTCTGTTTCCACTGCATTTGTTCTAAAGATAAAATATTCCACTTCAGCCCTGACTGTCCTCTCCTTCAGGAAATGTGGCTCCATCCTCTCCTTCCACTCTTACTTTCACCCCCCTCCCCCCCCAAGCTTCTGCTTCCAGTACCTCAACCTTTAATCCTCTCACCAGCTACAATTTGATCCCAACAACTATATCTTCCATTCTCTACCCCTTCTGCTTCTCTCAAAGACCACTCCCTTTATGACTTCCTTGATCACCCTCCCATCCGCATCTGCAGGCATTGTGCCCTGTCTTGTAGGAAGGTGCTGTACCTGCGCCAAAACTTCCAGCCAAATGACCATGCAGGTCATATTAGGTTCAACCTAATATGAACCTAAAGGTTCAACCTTTCCAGATGGAGCCAGAAATTCACATGCACTTCCTCTTACCTTATCTATTGAATTCTGTGTTCTTTATGTGACCTCCTCTACATCGGCTAGGCAACCACTTTGTTAAGCTAATGGGCATTGTCTCCTTCCCATTCCCACAATGACCTGTCTGTCCTTGGTCTTTTTCACCCTCAGGGAAAAGCCAAAACAAACTACAGGAACACCACCCTATATTCCCCTTGGTTAGTCTGTAACCCAATGGCATGAACATTGAATTTTCCAGTTTCTGGTTACTCACGTTCTCTTTGTTCCTTTCTTTCTCCTTCCGATCCACCCTGGTCTTCACATGCACTGCCTTCTTTCCAACTCCTCCCTCTTCCATCCAGCCCACTTGCTTTCCATTCCCCACTGTGTCCATCTGCTCACCATCCTTCCCTTATCCAGTACCACTCATCATCTTCCTTATTAAGTTCTGTAACCTGCATCCCTTCATTGTCACTGCTGTCTCCATCCTTCCTTCTCCACTTAGATCCACCTGTCACCTGCCAGCTCCTGCCTGCCTCCCCCTCTCCCTCAGAATCTTATACTGGCTATCTCCCATTAACACTCTCAGCCTTGATGTAGAGTCTCAATCCAAAGTGTATACCATCCCATGTGCATTCACAAATACTTGCTGACCCACTGAGTTCCTCCAGCTGTTCAAGTTCTGCTCTAGGTTCCAGTAAATGCAGTCGCTTTGTCTTTATGCTTATGTTTTTCTCGGGCATCCCTTTAACCTGGCATACAGCTCCTCTTTGTAGCATCATTTTTAGATTCAAAATGAAATTATACAGCAGAGAAACAGCCCCTTAGGCCTGCAGGTCTGCAGAAATTTGATTTTTTACATTCTCACAACTCCCATCAACTGCCCGCAGATTATTCTACTTTCCTGCACACTAGAGGCAATTTACAATGGCTAGTTAACCTCTCAATCCATACAGCATTGGATTGTGAGATGAAATGGGTAACAGAGAGATGAAAACTATGCATCAGATTTCAGGGTTGAACCCCAATCACCATGCACCATGACGTGCACCATTGTATTACCCTCTCCAATATTACAACAAGCTCATCAATACATGGTTCTAATACCACAAACTTTGCATTTTATCAACCTATATATCATAATTTATTTTTATAATCTTTCTCTCAGTTCTTTATTTCATTAACCTGACATGTTTTTCATCAGGTGCATTTTTTTCCTCTGACCAATTTTTACTTTTCTATCGTGTTTTTCCATGTCTCATTTTTCCAAGGTTAGATCTCAATAACATTTGAAGAAAAGTAAATCCTCTGCAGAGACGATGTTAGAAGTGTGGTTATATCTTATGAAACTTTACACAAAGGCTGTTAAGTGCAAGTATGTGCGATAGGTATAGAACTCCCAGTTGTATTAATTAATCTTTGTAGTCTACCTTATTATTAACCACCATTTTTTTGAATTTATATTTTGTCATCCATTTTCTTTTTCCATTAAAGAAAGAGTCCCTCTGGTGAGGAATGAAATATGTTCCTCCAGCAACCTCGCCCATTGGCATAACTTGAAGGCAAATTATACTCTCTCTGCTTACAATTTACTGTTCATTATGGAAGGAATATGATCTTACAGTTTCCCAACAAATTCTGCCACTGGAATCGTAAACTAAGAGAACTAAAACATGTCAGCATTCGCAGTTCAGACTTCGCTCAGGGTTAATGCAGAATAAAACTGCCTCAATCTACCACGGACCTCCACCCCCCTAAAATGATAGAATGAGAAGACGAAATGAACTGACCCAGTTTGTAAAAGTAGATGACACAATTTTCTTGTTTATTTTCATTGTGTGATGACATTGTTTAATGGGTTTATTGCATTGTATATGTTGAACGTTTAGTGGGTAGGGAGGGGGGTGGGAAGGAGGGAGGGGGGGGAAAGGGGAGAAACTGACACTGTGTATATTCAAGAGGGAAATGTCTGTGTGTATTTTGGTTAATATGGTTCATAGTGTGAAAAATAAAAAAAAAATTAAAAAACCACACCACATGCATGTATCTTAATCTACACTGCACTAGTTTCACATTTCAGTTCTCTGCATTCCAGCAACCCTTACAGAAAAGTAAGACTATCACTTGTGGTACATAGGTGTAGCTTCAGTTCTGGGGGCTTACATGAATTTAGAACAAAGGTGAAATTGTTTAACTTTTGAAAACAGCAGAGAATAGTTTTTATTACTGCAAATTTAAACAAACGTTTCCATAAGATGTATCTCAGATTTTATACATATATATCATATATTCATAATAGTTTTAAGCCAAGATTCTGAATACAAAAACCTTAAGACCATATGTCGAGGGAGCAGAGTTAGGCAATTTGGCCCATCGTGTCTGCTTCTCCGTGGTTGTTGTAGTTCTCATCTTGACCCCATTCTCTTCCCTTCTTCCTATACCCCTTGACACATTTGCTAATCAAGAACCCAGCAATCTTTGCTTTAGATCTACCCAATGACTTGGCCTCCACAGCATCTGAGGCAATGAGTTTCATAGATTCACGGCTGTCTGGCTGAAGAGATTTCTCATTTCTCTTCCAAAGGAACATCCTTTTATTCTAAGGCTGTGTGCTCTGATCCAAGACTCCCCCTCTGCTGGAAGCATCTTTTCTACTGCCATTCTCTCTAGCCATTTCAATAGTTTGTAGGTTTCAATGAGATCTTCCTTTATGCTTCTAAACACCAGCATACACTTTGCAGCATACACTTCCCTATTCCATTAGCAACTTCTTTGCCCATTCTCCCAACCTGTCTAAGTCCTTCTGAAAACAGCTTGCTCCTTTAACACTATCCAGCCCTCCACCCATCTTAATGTCATCTGTAAACTTGGTCACAAAGCCATTATCTACAAATACCTGAACATCTCTGACAACATATTTTAGAACAGCATAGAGAGGGATATAGACTCCAAAGGAGCAACACCGTTAGCATAGCAATTAGTGCAATGCTGTTACAGCACCAATGATCGGGTCTGGGGATTGAATCCCACGCTGTCCGTAAGGAGTTGGTACGTTTTCCCCATGACTGTGTGGGTTTTCCCCAGGGCTCCGGTTTCCTCTCACTGTTCAAAATGTACAGTGGGTTGTAGCTTAATTGGGTGTAATTGGGCCAAAATGGTCTGTTACCATGATGTATGTCTACATTTAATAAAATTAAATAAGAAAAAAATAATAAATATGTTGTAAATGCATCTATAATTATTATTGAATGAGTAAATTAGGAATGATTAAATTCCCCCTATTTAATATAAAAATAGTGAAAGGATATTGAAACTGATTATTTCCAACTATTGCAAATTTAATTTGTTGTTAATTAATATATATATATTCCCTTTTGGGTGCACTCTATTTTTCCACTTTCTATTTTCCACACTTATTGTTCTTATATTAGTAGTAATTGCATTTGTCAAAATAATTGTTGATATTTTATTTCTCTTTGACCCTCGTATTTATTGTTTCATTTTCTTTGGTAGGTATATCTCATTGATTTGCTTGATGACTTAAAAATGCCATTGTTCCTGCTAATGATCAGGAGGGGTTTCTTTTGTTTCTGTTGTTTCTTTTTATATAGTTTGCTACATGTATAGAAGCAATAAAAGTTTTCATTTTTTTATTCAGCTATATAGTGACAAAGGATAATTGTGACACATCTGTGCTTCATTAATCAGTGGGTTCAGGCTTCACAGTTAGCCCCATGCAAAATGTCATTACACAACAAGGAGACACAAAATTAATCTTCTTCAAATAGATACTCATCAATTTCATCTATTGGGGATATTGGTTAATTCCTGGTTAAGAACAAGAATGTCAGTCTCAATGAGCAAGCTATATTGTTCTCAGCTCTAGGTCAACACACAACACAAATAAAGGAACAAAGTATTCAAGCCACCAAAAATATTATCACTTCCAATTTGAAATATGAAGATTGAGTAAAATTCAAAAATTGGATCTGCCAGAAATCAAAAACTTAAGCATTTATGCATGCTTGTCAAATTGATGTCAGAGAGGACAAGTTCACTCCAAACTTCTAAAGCATTGCTCTGGAATTGTTAACAAAGTTGGATGCCACATATATCCCCTTAGATCCAATCTTCTGTTTTCTGGGCTTTTTGCCAGGCTTCCAAGGATAACTAAAGAATGAGCAAGCAGGACAAATATTGATTCCATTCAACTTTGGTTGAATTATGCATCAAGATCTCTGAGCTTGCTTCTTTCTCAACATTATCAGATTTGGCAATTGCCACTATTTCACCAGAACACTCTTCAGAAAGCCAAGAATGTGGTCAAAATCACTTTGCAGAATTTATTTGAAAAGTTGAATTGGATCACTTTCTGCTCCTTGACATTTCTGGAAATGCTGATTTTTGATTTGAAGGTCTTGAAGTTTTTTTAATTGTTCAATTGTAGATTAAAATCCATTTTTTGCTGCAAAATGATCAATCTTCAACCTTTATGTTAACTGTTCTGTGTGTAAATCGTTCAATCAAAGTTCAATCAAAAGGTGAAAGGAAACATGGTGCAGAAGTAAAACACAGACATTCTTGCCATCTTTTTCCATATTGGTGTCCAGAAACATGTATAACCAAGGTAGAGATTAATTACATAGCCAAACATTTGGTGGTAACTTGCACATGAGCTAAACAGTCAGGCTAAGCTAAACATATGTACAGTACCTTTCGCAGTCATTTCTTGGCTCCTCAGCCAAAACTCATAAAATTAGTCTTTTCCCTTTCTAAAGGGGTTTCACACTTGCTCACAAGCTCTCATGAAAATATTATACATATTAGGAATAGTGTGCAAGAAAATAATTTTCCTGATGTTTTATTACAACTTCTGATTTTAAAAAAAAATCTGCTCTAACTTTCTTGTTTGAGTGCATTCTAAATAGCACAAATATAAATGACATTAAAGTGGAAATTATCTAAGATTACAAGCTCTTGAGAATATTATGCATGGATGCTTGATTCATGAGATGAACATGTAATTTTCATTCTCTATAAATGAAAGCAATATAATTAATTCAGTACCTGCTCTCAGGCATGATTGTTTATTCACTGTTACCCCATTTTAATATTTCCTGGAATTCTGAGTACTAGTTGAAACTAATGGAATGCCTAACAGAATGGGCAAAGCTTCCAAAGTTAATCAAAAGCAGGAACTATTTCCATTTGGAAATACTCAGCAATTAGGCAGTATCTATGGAGATAAAAAAAAAGGGTTAATGTTTCAGGTTAATTATCTTTCATCAGAACTGGAAAATATAATAACAGTGATGTGAATTGGAGCAAGCTTAGACCAAACCTGCTGAACCATTTGCTAATCCAGACACAGTCTCGACATCACTTCCCCATATTATTTCCTTGACTTACCTTTGATCAGTGGTTTTCAATCTGTCGTTCCCCCCCCCCCCACCCCCCAAACTCACATTCCACCTTAAGCAATCTCTATGCCATAGGTGTTCTGTGATTTACTTAAGGTGGTATGAGAGTAGGATGGAAAGGTTGAGAATCACTGCTCTATTGTTACTGAAATGTTTTCCTTGAGAAAAATTGTCATTGGCCCATTTCCTTTGGAGTTATGAAACTGTGTACATAATGAGTCAATTAGGTACAATTAAAATAGTTGTGTTCAAACTTTTTCTTTCCACTCACATAAGTAATCCCTTACTAATCACAGAGCACTTATGGCATAGGGATTGCTTAACTTGGAATGCGAGTTGTGGGGGGGGCGGGGGAGTTTGATGGCTACTGCTTTAGATTAAAGGTTTGTCAGACTCTGCCTTGAATACATTGAATGACACTGCCTTCACAGTTCCCAGAGATAGAGAATTCCTGATGATTCATAATCCTTTGAAAGAAGACATTCATCTTCATCTCTGTTCTAAATTATATACCTTAGTTCTGGATCATCCTCTTAGCAATCCTGCCAGAATCTTCCATGTCTAATAAAATCACCTTTCTTCTCAATGCCAGTGACTACAGGAACAACCTGATCAGCCTCTCTTCACACGCCAGCTTATTTATCCTTGGGACCAACCTAGTGAACCTCCTTGCTACAGTTTCCAAGCAAGTATATCTTAAATTTGGGGACTTAAACCACACACAATATTCCAGGTATAGTCTCATGAGCACATCAAAACTTCCCAACTTTTATATTCCATATCCATTGCATTAAAATATAAAGTACATAGGGATCACAAAAAGATCCATAGAAATATCACTTTTTCTTGTACTAACTGCAACATTTATCTATCTCCCTTGCCATATTCATTATTGTTGTTCTGTTTTGGCATATTGTGGTGATTGTTTTTATATACTCTTGTAGTTCGTGTATCTTATGTGCCTTTTGCTGCAGCATGTGCCTTATGGATATGACAATACTCTGTCATTATCATTAATATCAATATCAAAGCCAAACAATCTTTCATTTAAATGTTTTTTCACTCTTCCTTTCAAAGTGGTAGCATCACCTGTTTCCAAATTGTTCTTCATTTAATACCTTCATGCCATTCATTTCACCTCGCTATATCTTATTGCAGACATTTTGTAATTGTTTCACACTTTCTTTGAAGCATCTGTAAATGTGGCGACAGTACACTCACTCAGTCCATTAATACTGGTTGGAATTCACAATTCCAATCCCCATTTGAGGAAGACCCATTTGTTAATTTACTTCCTGTTCATGCTCGAAAATAATCCACAGCTCTTGTTTTTTTCTTGTATGGAAAATATCATGCTATGATTTTATGTTTACGCAAATACCATTTGCACTTCATATTCTACATAAATTTCTTCCAGGCTTATTGGCTGTGATTAGCAAGCCTTCACTCTCCTCTGTCAGATCATGCTACCATCATTTTTATCATTTCTAATTGCTTTTCTGAACTTAAATTTTGAGTTGAACCCACAATGCAGTACAGGAAGTGAAACAAGAAAGGAGTGCATTAGACACAAGACTTTTACTTATTGACGCAGAGTGATACCCTCTGCATTAAAATGAATGAATCGACAATGAGTTTGGTGAATTTACTTTAGACAATAAAGTCATATGATTTAAGTCTTTTCAGACCAATGGTAGATTATCTGTGAAATAGAATTGGTCAAGGTTGACTAGTTTGTAAATGTTAAACTGATCTTCCAAGGCTTAACATTTCTCAGGACTATTTTAGTTCTGGATCAAATTCCTGACAGATTAAATACTTCTTTGGAACATCACATACAGGAATTTGATCTTGAAATTAACCAATGTGCTCAAAATAGCACAGAGGGAAATTTCAACCCTTTGTTACTTTCATTCGATTATATTATGAGGTCATGGAAAAATAATATGAGCTTTATCACTGTCAAACTTACCAGCTCCTTCAGCAAGTTATACAATTTGTCAGGTTAAACTGCAAATATTCTGTTTTCACAAGCAGGACAAGGTGCTGAAAGACAATATTTCATACTTGATCTTTCTTCAATTGCTTACTTCATTCCACCTTCTCAAAAAAATGTATTCACATTTTACAAATTCTGACACTGGGTTTTGTAAATTTTTAGGTGCACCCATTTTTTTTGATTTTTAATGCAATGCATTCATGGAAAATATTTTATGAAGTTAACCTCTATAAGTTGAGAATTCCGAGTGACCTGCATTATACCTTTTGGGTACAGTGTAATCCTATGCATGGACAACGGCATACTTGTGAATCAGACTTACAAATCAAAGACACATAAACCAAAATGTAGAAAGGAATCAAAATAAAATCACATATCAAGAGTTGTAAATGCAATGATTCACA
Source organism: Narcine bancroftii (assembly GCF_036971445.1). Classification (NCBI taxonomy): domain Eukaryota; kingdom Metazoa; phylum Chordata; class Chondrichthyes; order Torpediniformes; family Narcinidae; genus Narcine; species Narcine bancroftii. The sequence goes on from NC_091474.1 coordinate 192,233,385, forward strand.
AATGTACAAGATCACTTTTATATCATTTTACTTAATTTTCATATTTTGTCATGATTCAGCCCATTGAATCTATTCAAGTTCCCCTAACAATTCGATCAATTCCATTCCTTCATTTATTTCTATGTAATATTTTTTTCTTACATTGCCCATCAACTTCCTGCTTATCTAAGTTATAATTATCACATTTACAAATTGTTTACACATCTGAGAATCCTTCTGTTGGAACAATCTTGTTTTAATTGTTGACATCTCAAATTGTTTTGAACTTTTTATTGAATATTTCATTTTGAGAATTTTCAATCAACATGCAGTCAAAATAAAGAATAATCAAATAGAAAGACATCAATATCCATAATATTAACAAAATCATACAAATATCGATCCGCATGTCGATATTAAAGAAAGTGAGAAAAAAGAAGAGTTAACATGTGATTCAATTATTATAAAGAAAGAAAAATTACAATAATACTACAAAATTGCAAATTCAATGTCTATGTTGAACCAAAGGGAGAAAAAGATATTAGAAAGGAAATAAAGAGAAAAAAGAACAAAATAAGAGGAACCTTCCCACCCCACTCCCCCAAGAAGCAACAAGAAAAAGTAAGAAAAGAGAAAGAAGAAGAAAAAGAGAAGATTGGCTTCACCTTGGATGCACCCCACTCCCATCAAGGGACAAATAACCTGACTTATCTCAGGTCCTTGGCACTACAGGCACCGGTAAAAGAGACAGGAAGGGGGGAATCGTTAAAGATTTATCCAGATGTTCCTTATGTATAAATTCCATACTCTTAAAAATGCATCATACCTCTTTCTGAGGTTATAGGTGATTTTTTTTCCCAGGAAACAAAATTATGCATTTCTATCTTCCAGTGGGCTAAACCTGGTTGGGAACCAAATTTCCAAGCAACTGCTCTGAACTTCATGGCCACTGCTAAAGCGAGTTTAACAAATTTTAATTGATATTTCAACAGCCTCATTTTAGGTCTTATGTCTTCTAAATTCCCCAATAAAAATAATTCAGGTGCCTGAGGGTATTGAATTCCAATCATTTTTATCCAGGAGATTGCCCAAATCTTCCCAGAAAGGCTACACTTTAGGGCATGACCAGGTTGAATGCAAGAAAATACCTATTTTCTCGTCCACATCAAAAACATTGGCCTAATATTTCTGATTTGAATTTATGTGACTTTTGTGGAGTAAGGTATAGCTGATGCAAGAAGTTATATTGCACCAGCCGACACCTTACATTAATTGTGTTAATCATGATGTCCTGGCATAAGTCAGACCAACAAAATAGATCAATATCTATACCCAAATCTGATTTTCGCCTTTGTCTTGATTTATCAGGCCCTTATTTAGGGGTTCCTGCCTGAAGTAAGGAATACATTTTTGATTTTTTTTTAATGCTCCCCTTTTGAACCAGAGTCTCTATTTTGCTACACTGCAGTAAGGTTAGTGCTGGACCTAATTTGTCCCTTAAACAAGATCTTAAGTGAAGATACCAGAATTTTTTAAAAACTTCATATTTATTCCTAATTTGCTCAAATGTCATAAATTGTCCCTGCTCATAACAATCTCAATTCACTTGACTCCCCTCTGTGACCAAGTGCCCAGGATTTTATAATCAATCGTTAATGCAATTAACATATTTTGAGCTAGGGGTGTTTTAGGTGAAAGGACCCCCTCCCCCTGCTTGTCCCCAATTTGACTGTTAATTTTATTCCATATTGTAATTCTATGCTTTAATAGGGGGGCTTCTTGAGGGCCAGGTAATAATTTAGAATTCCATTTATATAAGGTTTTCTGCTATCCTCTCACCAACCTTGTGCAACTCCAATTCATTGTTTTGGACCTCTGCATGCTTTGCCAGATGTAGAAAGCAAAACAGTGAGTACAGATGGTGCAGCAGTTATGGTGACCAAGCCAAGTCTTGCTTGGATTCCACAGCATTACATTGAGTAATCAACCCTCAGATACTGACAACAGTTGGACTTGGCACAGAATCAGAGCCATCATTGAAATTAATGGTCTATCTTAGCCTGTACATGAACCAGTGAAGAAAAAACATCAATTGTTGAAAGTTTTACTTTACTTCTGTCTTTGTATTTATTTTCTTTTTGTCCAAAGTGTGTTTTAATATGGATAACAGAGAAGACATAGAGTGCCATTCATAATGTTTGGGACAAATATTCATTTTTCCCCCCTTTATTTGCCTCTTTGCTCCACAGTTCTAAATGTTTAATCAAACAATTCACATGTAATTGAAGTGCACATACCAGATTTTATTCAAAGTTATAATTTTGGTTTGACCATGTAAGACTTACAGCACTTTTATCTATAGTCCCCTCATTTCAGGGCACCATAATGTTTGGGACATTTGGCTTCACAGGTGTTTGTGAGTACTCAGGTAAATTGAATTGCTTCATTCTTGCAGGTATAAGAAAGCTGGGCTTGTTTTTGGAGCCTGTATTTGTCATTTTTCAACATGAGGACCCAAGTTTTGTCAAAGAAGCCATTATGAGATTGAAAAACAAGAATAAAACAATAAGAGATATTGCCCATACCATACCATTACCAAATTCAACAGTTTGGAGCATCATTAAGAAGAAAGAGTGCATACTGGTGAGCTCAGTAATGGCAAAGGGAGTGGTATTCCAAGGAAGACCCCCTGCTAATGATCAAAGAATTCTCATCATAATGAAGTAAAATCCCCAAATGTACGTCCAACCGACCAGAAACACTCTTCAGGGTGCAGGTGTGCATATGTCTGCAGCAGACTTCATGAACAGAAGTACAGAAATACAGAGACTACTCTTACGAGCCCAGAGGACTCCAAAACCCAGTAGCAATAGAAATTCACCAAGACAATTGTTACCTAAACAAAAGTTGTTTTTAATTTTCTTTAAACATAATAACAAGATCAAACTTTAACTTATTACTATTAACTTAACTCCTTTCTAATTCTAAATGCATGTGTATTCAATGTGTATGTGTTCAAGAAAGTTCTTTGTATCACAATCCAATCATTCTCTTCTCACTTCTCCAAGTTCATCAGTATTGGGCAATTCTTATACTGTGCACAGAATTCAACATTTATGAATCTTCACCAGGATCTTGTGCATAAAGGTAAATTGTTACCACTCAGGAAGGTTTTGTTAGTTTCAGAGAGATATTTATTGCTCGATGGACACACACAAACTGATTTCCTCCATCAAGTCACTTCAGTGTCTTGCCGAAGAAACTTTCCCCATCATGGGTTTTTCAAATGATAACCTCTTCTTCCAGGTCACCACAGAGTCCCTCTTGTTTCCCTTATTTCAGGAGAAAACACTTGAACCAGCCATTTCCTCTTGTAAGGATGACAAGGGTTTTAAACAGGCTGAACTCAGAACTCACAACCCATCTTCACAATGGGTGAAGACTTTCAACAAGCCTGCCAGCTTTCCATTTTGCAGCCTTAACTGCTACTGTAGAACTGACTTCTCTCTCTCTCTCTCTCTCTCTGAGAGAAGAATCCTGTTTGTTTTTTTCCTCTCCCTGCTTGTAAAAACCAAAAACCTCTCCCAAGACTCCAAAACGAATCTTTGAAAGATCTTATCAGTAATTCTGAGCCTGGACTTTATTGCTCATACACAATAGATCAACATTCTTCATTGCTTCTGCAAAGCCAACTGAAACCTCAATATCTAGCTTCAGCAAAGCTCTCGCATTTTAAATGAGATGTCTTTTGTGAAGTGACCTACAATCTATCTCTTTTAAAGTCATATTTATCCGTAACTATTTTAATATCTCCTGTTACACTACAGTTCAAGTTGCAAACCACTAGTTTGTCAATAAATATTTAAAAGAATTCTGGGAAAAGGTGGACAGATGAGTCCAAGATTAACCTGCATCAAGAGTGATAGTAAGGACAAAGTGTGGCAGCGCAAAGGAACTGCCCAAGATCCAAAGCATACCACCTTGCTAGGGGTTGCAGTGTGTCACTGTCTTTCTGTTCATGAAGTCTTCTGCAGACAGTAGACATTGACATATTCACATCTGCTGCCTAAAGAGTGTTTCTGATCCAGCAAATCGTCATTTGAGGGAATTTCCTTCATTATGATGAGAATTCTTCTGTCGTCAGCAGTGGAGGGTCTTCCTTGGAATACCAGTCCTTTTGTGATTACTGAGCTCAGCCGCACTCTCTTCTTAATGGTGTTCCAAACTGTTGATTTTGGTAATCCTATGTTTTGGGCTATGTCTCTTACCATTTTATCCTGGTTTTTTCAGCCTCAAAATGGCTTCTTTGATTTTAATTGGCACAACTCTGGTCCTCATGTTAAAAAATGACAAATACAGACTCCAAAGATGATAAAAATCTTAGAAGCAAACCTTGCTCTCTTACACGTGCACTAATGAAGTCACTAAATATGCCTGAGTCCTCACAAACACCTGTGAAGCTGAATGTCCCAAACATTATGGTGCCCTGAAATGAGGGGACTATGTATAAAAGTGCTGTAATTTCTACATGGTCAATCCAAAATATATACAAATAACCTTGAATAAAATCTGGAATGTGCACTTCAATTACATGTGAATTGTTTGAATACAAATTTAAAATTGTGGAGCACAGTGGCAATTGAATACAAATTTAAAACTGTGGAGCACAGGGGCAAATAAATGAAAAAAAAGCTCTCTTTGTCCCAAACATTATGGAAGGCACTGTGTATGCAAATAAGGAACAGAAATATGTCATCAGCTTTCTAATCTCTGCTGCATCTTTCTAAACTAAATGGTTGACTTTTAATTCAGAGTCTATTTCCTGTGCTAACTCCATGCCCATTAGTTTCTTTAATATCTATAAATATATTAATCTTTGTTTTATCAACTAAGCATCCACAGACCTCGGACACAAGCTCACCTTCTACCAAGGTTTGTCAGGGTCATTCGTAGGACAGACATAATCCACACAAAGGCCTAGTTGGCACAGACCCCAAACCTGACAGACCTGACCCCACACAAGGGTGCAGAGAGCCTGTGAGATTATCCCCCTTGTACCTCACCCAGACAAATGTAGACATGCAGGATTCATGCGTGGTGACTCTGGATGTGTGGGCAGGGAGAGGTCCAGGTGCAGGGGTTTGGGGATAATGACTGATGATCCTGAGTGGATGTACTAGCTCCTGGGAAGGGCAACTCTACAGGGACCAACTCCAGTATAGTCTTGTTCAATGTATCAATAGTTTAACCTAAAGAAAATTCTCCCAAAGCAAAGTACTGAAGGAAATGTGACATTAAAAACCAGGAAATGCTCAGAAGAGCAGGCAACATTTGTAGAGGGAGAAATGGGGCTAATATAGGATAGAAATAAAATGAATTTTACTTTGGGTGAGAAAGTGATTACATTAAATGGAGAAACGTGATCGGACAAGTGAGAATAAATAAAGGAAGGTGAAAATGTTAATAGCAGAACCATCATCTGAAATTGTCGAATTTAAGTCAATTATAGCTTTTATAGCTTTTATTTTTACAAGTAACTTTTCGGCTATAACAAGTAAGAATTTTGGTCCATTTGTACATTGTTCAAGGTGTATGATGATGAACCCTCTATCAATAGCAAACTTGCTATAGAATTTAGAAGACTGCCTTATCAGAGGATAACTTGCTCTGAATTGAACTTACTTTCAGCATTGGGCATTGGGCAGTGGGAACAGGGAACAATGCAGAAGGCCTCATTACCCAGTCCCGAGAAATGCTGCCTGATCTGCTGACAATTCCCAGAATATCTCATTGCCATCCAGTGCATTTGTAAAGCAGATTCATTCTGATGAAAGGAAAGGAGTCATGTAATATCTTTCTTGACCTCATGTCCTCTCAAATATAACCATATAACAATTACAGCATGGAAACAGACCATTTTGGCCCTTCTAGTCCACACCGAACTAAGTAATCTCCTTTAGTCCCACCTACCTGCACCCTGCCCATAACCCTCCATTTCCCTCCCATCCATAGCCCTATCCAAATTTTCCTTATATGACAAAATTGACCTTGCCGCCACTACTTCTCCCAGAAGCTTATTCCACACAGCCACCACACTCTGAGTAAAGAAGTTCCCCGTCATGTTACTTCTAAACTTTTTCCCCTTAACTCATGACCTCTTGTTTCAATCTCTCCTTCTCTCAATGGAAAAAGCCTATCCACATCAACTCTATCTATCCCTCTCATTATCTTAAATACCTCTATCAAATATCCTCTCAACCTTCTACGCTCCAAAGATTAAAGACCTAATTTGCTCAATCTTTGTAATTTAGATGCTGAAACATAGGTAACATTTTTGTAAATTTTCTCTGCACTCTCTCTACCTTGTTGATATACTTCCTATAAGTTGGTGACCAGAACTGCACACAGTATTCTAAATTTTGCCTCAACAGTACATTCTCAACATCACTCCCCAACTCCTGTATTCTATGCATTGATTTATAAAGGCCCAGCATACTAAAAGCCTTCTTCACCACCCTATCCACATGAGATTCTACATTCAGAGAATGATGAACCATTATTCCTAGATCTTTCTGTTCCACTGCATTCCTCAATGCCCTCCCATTTACTACATATGTTCTGTTTTGATTATTACTTCCAAAATGAAGCACTTTACACTTCTCAGCATTAAACTCCATCTGCCTTCTTTCTGCCCACTCCTCTAAGCAGTACAAGTCGTTCTGCAATCTTTGAAAACCTTCTTCATTATTCACAATTCAACCTATTTTAGTATCATCTGCATATTTACTAATCCAGTATACTACCCCATCATCCAGATCATTAATATATATGACAAACATTTATACCTGAGGTCCTGCTGCCACCCGGGGGGCCCGAGGTCCTGTTGCTGCCGCCACCAGAGGCCCGCGGTCCTGTTGCTGCCGCCACCGGAGGCCCGAGGTCCTGTTGCTGCCACTGCCGGAGGCCCGAGGTCCTGCTGCTGCCCGGGGGGCCCGAAGTCCTATTGCTGCCGCCGCCGGAAGCCTGAGGAACTGCTGCCGCCCGGGGGGCCCGAGGTCCTGCCTGAGTCTGCCTGAGGTAGCGGCCGCATCGCGGGGAGAGACAGCTAGCCAAGACTGGGCCTGCCCGCACCACTGCCCAATCACCGAACACAGGCCGCCGTCGCCAGGCTAACCCCGGCAGCCCACAAAGCCCAACCGTTGGCAGCCGAGCCCCAGGCCAGGAGCGGTTAATGTCTACATAACACAACCAATCTCTTTCCACTCTAGTCTAAACACGAACAACTGTGAACTCCATTGCAGAGATCTCTCCAGTCTTAAAAAATTTTCTACTAGAACTTTTCTTTTTGATCCTCAACCAATGCTGCATCCCCTTTACTCGGCCGCGGCAGGAGTAAACGCACGCAGGCCGATTCCAGGGCGCACCTCTCCATAACTGTGGACAGCTGTCGTAGATCTCCAGAAATGGTTCGACCTAAAAGGGGAGGCAGGCCTCTTCAGCCCGGTTAGGCAACCTGCATAGGAGAAAGTCACTCCGATATAAAACCTATGACCCAAGGTCCTCGCTGCCACGTCCCAGCTTGCTTGGCCACGGCACACAAACCATGGGTGTAAAGTGTGGGGCTAGTACTGCACACACTGCACTCCACCAAAAATCTCCTTTGCTCAGGCCCAAGGACAAGTCCACGTCCTCCCCCTCGAAAGATGCACACAAACTCAAGCTAGCATGTTGGAACATCAGAACCACGCTAGACAAGGCTGACAGCCACCGACCTGAATGTCAGTCTGCCCTCATCGCATATGAACTCCTCAGACTTGACATCGACATAGCCGCTCTTAGCGAAGTCCGCCTTGCAGATGTAGGCAGCCTCCAAGAACACGGCACGGGCTTCACACTCTACTGGTCTGGCAAGCCTCAGGCTGAACGACGCCTATCTGGTGTTGGCTTCATGGTCAAGAACTCCATTGCCTCCAAACTCAAAAACCTCCCGACAGGCCACTCTGACCGGATCATGTCCATGCGACTCCCCCTTCAAAACAAGCGACGCATCACTCTCATCAGTGTCTATGCTCCAACCCTTCAGGCGGAACTAGCAGAAAAGGACAAGTTCTACACTGATCTGCGCAACCTCATCCAATGCACCCCTACAGCTGACAAGGTTGTCATCCTTGGCGACTTCAATGCTCGCGTCGGCAAAGACTCAGAAACCAGGCCAGGAATCCTTGGCAAGCATGGTGTCGGCAAGTCCAATGACAACAGGCGCCTCCTGTTGGAACTCTGCACAGAACAGAGGCTTGTCATTACTAACACCCTTTTCCAGCAGAGAGACAGCCTGAAGATTACCTGGATGCATCCCCGATCCAAACACTGGCACCTCCTGGACTACGTTCTGGTGCGAGGAAGAGACAAACGAGATGTGCTCCACACCAGGGTCATGCCCAGCGCGGAATGCCACACTGACCACCGGCTTGTTCGCTGCAAGCCAAACCTTCACTTCAAGCCAAAGTTCAAGAACAGTGTAGCCCCCAGAAAGAGGTTCAATGTTGGAAACTTGCAGTCAGACGTAGTGAGAGGAAACTTCTAGCAAACCTCCAAGCAAAGCTCAAGGATGCAAACTGCCTGATGGACACGTCTCCTGAAACCCTCTGAGATCAGCTGAAAATGGCCATACTGCAAATCACTGAAGAGGTACTGGGCTTCTCCTCTTCCAGGAAAAACAAGGACTGGTTTGACAAAAACAACCGGGAAATCCACGAGCTGCTAGCAAAGAAGCGATCTGCCCACCAGGCTCACCTTGCAAAGCCTTCCTGGCCAGAGAAAAAATGAGCCTTCCGTCTCGCATGCAGCGACCTTCAGCACAAACTCCAGGAGATCCAAAATGAGTGGTGGACTAGCCTCGCCAAACGAACCCAGCTTAGTGCCGACATTGGCGACTTCAGGGGTTTTTATGAGACACTAAAGGCTGTGTATGGCCCCTCACCCCAAGTCCAAAGCCCTCTGCGCAGCTCAGACGGCGAACTCCTCCTCAGCGACAAGATCTCCATCCTCAATCGATGGTCAGAACACTTCCAATCCCTTTTCAGTGCCAACCGCTCAGTCCAAGAATCCGCCCTGCTTCAGCTCCCTCAACAACCCTTGAGGCTAGAGCTGGATGAGGTCCTTACCCGGGAAGAGACATATAAGGCAATTGAACAACTGAAAAGTGGCAAAGCAGCAGGTATGGATGGAATCCCCCCAGAGGTCTGGAAGGCTGGTGGCAAAGCTCTGCATACCAAACTGCATGAGTTTTTCATGCTCTGCTGGGACCAAGGAAAGCTGCCTCAGGACCTTCATGATGCCATCATCATCACCCTGTACAAAAACAAAGGTGAGAAATCAGACTGTTCAAACTACAAGGGAATCACGCAGCTCTCCATTGCAGGCAAAATCTTTACTAGGATTCTCCTTAATAGACTAATACCTAGTGTCGCCTAAAATGTCCTCCCAGAATCACAGTGTGGCTTTCGCAAACAGAGGAACTACTGACATGGTTTTTGCCCTCAGACAGCTCCAAGAAAAGTGCAGAGAACAAAACAAAGGACTCTACGTCACCTTTGTTGACCTCACCAAAGCCTTTGACACCGTGAACAGGAAAGGGCTTTGGCAAATACTAGAGCGCCTCGGATGCTCCCCCAAGTTCCTCAACATGGTTATCCAACTGCACGAAAACCAAGGTCGGGTCAGATACAGCAATGAGCTCTCCGAACCCTTCTCCATTGACAACGGCATGAAGCAAGGCTGCGTCCTCGCACCAACTCTCTTTGCTATCTTCTTCAGCATAATGCTGAAACAAGCCAATAAAGACCTCAACAATGAAGACAGTGTTTACATCCAGTACCGCATGGATGGCAGTCTCTTCAATCTGAGGCGCCTGCAAGCTCACACCAAGACACAAGAGCAACTTGTCCGTGAACTACTCTTTGCAGACGATGCCACTTTAGTTGCCCATTCATAGCCAGCTCTCCAGCGCATGATGTCCTGTTTTGCGGAAACTGCCAAAATGTTTGGCTTGGAAGTCAGCCTGAAGAAAACTGAGGTCCTCCATCAGCCAGCTCCCCACCATGACCACCAGCTACCCCCACATCTCCATCGGGCACACTGAAGTCAAAACGGTTAACCAGTTTACCTACCTCAGCTGCACCATTTCATCTGATGCATGGGTCAACAAAGAGATAGACAACAGACTCGCCAAGGCAAATAGCACCTTTGGAAGACTACACAAAAGAGCCTGGAAAAACAACCACCTGAAGAAACACACAAAGATCAGCGTGTACAGATCCGTTGTCATACCCACGCTCCTGTTCGGCTCCGAATCATGGGTCCTCTACCGGCATCACCTACGGCTCCTAGAACGCTTCCATCAGTGCTCCTAGAACGCTTCCATCAGTGCTGTCTCCGCTCCATCCTCAACATTCATTGGAATGACTTCATCACCAACATCGAAGTATTCGAGCTCGCAGAGTCCACAAGCATCGAGTCCACGCTGCTGAAGACTCAACTGCGCTGGGTGGGTCACGTCTCCAGAATGGAGGACCATTGCCTTCCCAAGATAGTGTTCTATGGCGATCTCTCCACTGGCCACAGAGACAGAGGTGCACCAAAGAAGAGGTACAAGGACTGCTTAAAGAAATCTCTTGGTGCCTGCCACATTGACCACCGCCAGTGGGCTGATATCGCCTCCAACCGTGCATCTTGGCGCCTCACAGTTCGGCGGGCAGCAACCTCCTTTGAAGAAGACCGCAGAGCCCACCTCACTGACAAAAGACAAAGGAGGAAAAACCCAACACCCAACCCCAACTAACCAATTTTCCCTTGCAACTGCTGCAACCATGCCTGCCTGTCCCGCATTGGACTTGTCAGTCACCAATGAGCCTGCAGCAGACATGGATATACCCCTCCATAAATCTTCGTCTGCGCAGCCAAGCCAAAGAAAAGAAGAATGACAAACAGCAATGGACCCAATACAGATCCCTGAGGCACACCGCTTGTCACCGGCCTCTAGCCTCACAAACAGTTATCCACTATGACTCTCTGGCATTTGCCTTCTAGCCACTGTGAATCCATTTGACTATATTAAAATTAATACCTAACGCTTGATCCTTCCTAACTAACCTTCCATACGGAACCTTATCAAAGGCTTTACTGAAGTCCATATAGACAACATCCACTGTTCTACCCTCATCAACATTCCAAGACACCTCTTCAAAAAATTTAATAAGATTGTTCAAATATGACCTTCCATGCTCAAATCCATGTTGAGAGTTTCTGATCAGACCCTGTCTCTCCAGATACTTATATACACTATCTCTAAGAACGCTTTCCATTAATTTGGAAATTCACCAACCACAGGCGTCAAACTTACGGGCCAATAATTGCTCGGCTTGCTCCTTGAACCCTTTTTAAACAAAGGAACCACATGTGCAATACACTAGTCCTTCGGCACTATACCCATCTCTAATAACATTTGAAAAGCCACTGTCAGCGCCACTACTTTTTCATCATTAACTTCTCTCAATGTCCTCGGGAAAATCCCATCAGGACTGGAGACTTATCCACCTTCAAAAGCTCCTCTTTCTTAATCACTATAGTCTCCATAATTACCCTCTTTGCTTCCTTTACCCTGCACAATTCAATATCCTTCTCCGAAGTGAATACCGAAGAAAAGAAATTGTTCAAGATTTCCCCCATTTTTTTTGACTCCACACACAGTTGTCTGCTCTGATTCTCTAAGGAACCAATTTTATCCTTCACTCTCATTTTGCTATTAACATATTTGTAGAAACCCTTTAAATTTATTTTCACCCTGCTTACTATAGCAACCTCATACCTTCTTTTAGCTTTTCTAATTTCTTTACTAAGATTCTTTCTACATTCAATGTATTCTCCGAACACCTTTTTTCCTTGTTTCTTATATTTATTGTAGGTTTCCCTCTTTTTTTGAACCAAGTTTCTAATATTCCTTGAAAACCATGGCTCTCTGAAACCTTTGACCCTACCTTCCAACCTAACAGGAACATAAAGATTTTGTATTCTCGAGATCTCACCTTTAAAAGACCTCAATTTCTCTACTACATCCCGCCCATAAAACAAATTGTCCCAATCCACTCCTCATAAATCTTTTCTCATCTCCTCAAATCTAGCTTTTCTGCAGTCAAAAACCTCACCCCCCTCGGCCTGACCTATCCCTTTCCATAATTACATTGAAGCTAATGCCACTATGATCACTGGACCCGAAGTGCTCCCCAACACATACCTCTGTCACCTGACCTATCTCATTCACCAACAGTAGGTCCAAGACTGCCCCTTCTCTAGTTGGCACCTCTACGTATTGCTGTAAAAAAAAAACTATCCTGCAATTTACAAACTCCAACCCATCCAGCCCTTTCACAGAATGGGTTTCCCAATCTATATTTGGAAAATTAAAATCTCCCACTATCACAACCCTGTGCTTATTACAAATTTGCTCCTCTAGTTTCCATTCCCCATTAGGTGGTCTATAATACACCCCTATAAGTGTAATTACCCCTTTTCCATTCCTCAGTTCCACCCAAATTGCCTAACTGAATGAGTCCTTTAATCTATCCTGCCTAAGCACCGGTGTAATATTTTCTCTGACAAACAATGCAACACCACCCCCTCTTGCGCCTCTGATTCTATCACATATAAAGCAATGAAATCCAGGAATAGTTAGCTACCAATCGCATCCCTCCTTCAACCATGTTTCGCTAGTCGCTACCACGTTATACATCCAAGTGTCAATCCATACTCTCAGCTCATCCACCTTCCTTACAATGTTCCTAGCATTAAAATATATGCATTTCAGAGATTTCCCACTTCTTACTCTCTGTTTACCCCTATCTTTGCAAACAATTCTATTATGTTCTTTTTCTATCATCTCCTCTCCATCTATATCACCTGCCTTTCCACCCTCAAACACTGTCTACAAGCTTTCTCTGATTGCACTCTAACCTCCTACTTGTTGTCGATTCCCTCCCTCCAACCATTCTAGTTTAAAGTCTCCTGAGTAGCTTTAGCAAATGTTCCCGCCAGGATCCTGGTCCCCCGGGATTCAAGTGCAACATGTCCTTTCTGTACTTTCTAAAATTACTCCAAAAAAGGTCCCAGTGATCCAGAAACTTGAATCCCTGCTCCTTGCTCTACCCCTTCAGCCATACATTTATCCTCCACCTCATTCTATTCCTGTACTCACTGTCATGTGGCACAGGCAGTAATCACGAGATTACTCCCTTTACGGTCCTTCTTTTCATCTCCCTACCTAACTCCCTGTACTCACTTTTCAGAACTTCTCTATTCCTCCCTATGTCATTGGTACCTACATGTACCATGACCTCTGACTCATCTCCCTCCCACTTTAGGATGTCTTGGACATGGGCAGCAATATCCCAGACCCTGACACCAGGGAGGCAACCACCATCTGGTGCTCCTTAATTCATCTACAGAATCCCCCGTCTGTCCTCCTAACTATTGAGTTCCCTGTTACTACTGCCCTCCTCTTCCCTTCCCTACCTTTCTGAGCCACAAGGGCCAACCCTGTGCCAGAAGTACAGCCACTGTTGTTTCCCCCAGCTAGGCTGTCCACCCCAACAGTACTCAAAGATGGGAACTTATTATTGAGGGTTACAGCCACAGGGGTCCTCTCTAGCACCTTACTCTTCCCCTTCCCTTTCCTAACTGTGACCCACTTGTCCTTTTCCCGTGGCCCTGGTGTGACCACCTGGCTGTAACTCCTGTCTATGACGTCCTCATTTTCCCTGTCCAGAGCAAGGTCATCAAGCTGCAGCTCCAGTTCCCTAATATGGTCATCATCCGGCACTGGGAACAGCAAACTGCTCTCACTTTCATCCTTTCTCTCTTCCTTTCCCCAAATGCAGTGGAAAGAAAAAAAAGAATAAAGAAACAAGTAAACAATTAATTAGCCTTATGTTAATGTGACCAAGCTTGACCTCAGTCTCTGCTCGCCTTAGCCTCACAAATAGTTCACAGCTAATTAATTACTCATGAACTGTAGTCAATAGGCCCTTTCAAACTGCTGTGTAAAATGGGGTTAGCCGGGCAATTTGCATGGCTAGCGCCGCAGTTACATAGCATTTTGAAAGGGTCCAACCGGGTCAACTCCGTTGGAACCCAAACAGGTCCCTGACCTCCCTCAGAGGTAGTCAGGGAACCTAGTAAAACTTACCTGGGTCTCATCCATGGCTGATTTGTAAAGGAAAATGGCCAATCCAGTTATTCCAGTGATGTCAGCGCTTGTGTGCGTGCATCATCATGGCAGCCAGCATCTGAACATCCTTCCCATTCGCCATTTGGTCTTTGATTCTTAACTTCCAGCAGTATTTCCGTTGAGTGCGTGACGTGTCATTCACCACATTATCACTGGGGCGGATCCCCCATAAATCACCTGGTTGGCGATTTAATGGGTGGATCCCCCTTTGATTTGAAAGGTGCTTCCAGCACTTTTGACCCAGTAATCGCACCCGGGTCCCAGGAGGGTGACCCAGGTGCTGCAATTTGAAAGGGGCTAATGTTGTAAGGTATTGCACACACGCCAAATGTTCATAGATAGATAATTTGCTTCCTTCACTGAAGATTACTTTTTTTTCCCAGGATACAGGTACTTAGCAAATAGTCCTAAACATAGGTTACAATCAAGCTAATGATGCCTTGATTTATAGTTTCTTTCAAGAGACGGCACCCCCAGCAGTGAAGAAATCCCATGCTACAATTCTGAAATGTCACACCATATAACATGTTCCAGTTTTTGGAGTTTGAAACTACAGCCCTTTGACTCCAATGAGTACTATGATTGAACTGTTGCTTAAAAGATATGATGGAAATGCTACCTCCTCTTGCAGTTTTCTGTAAGGGAGAGTACATGTTCTAAGATGTAGTGATATACCATAGTAACAAGCCCTTTTGGCCTGCGCTGCCACTACCCAAATGCATCCATGTGACCAAATGCAGTAGACGAGATTAGAGCTAGAAACCTAGAGACAGGGGTGGGTTAATGTAGTAGCCAAAGTAGCATATGCTACAGGCTCCAGATTTTCAAGGGCCCTGTGTTAATGTTCTATGAATTATAAACTTAAACATTTTTGTTTACATCTTTGTGCAGTGGCTATGAGATACCACAAATAAATTGCCTAAAACCACTAAGCTTAAATTTAGGATAAGCAATTTTAGGCTATTATCACCTTTAATCATGGTTATTAACACACACGATGGGTGTGTTGTATCTCATAACGACAGCACAAAGATGGAAATGGAAACGGAAACGCGCCTTAGCGGAACAAAAAGTAATCATCTCAGCCTCTCATTCATCTGGCTGGTTTCATTAATTTACATATTGGGGAAGCTGAATGCTGCAGATAGAAATGATGAGCAGTAGAGGTTCCAGGTGCGTGGGGGATTATGGGTAATGAAGACAGCCATTGATCCTGCATTGAGCCAGCCGTAAGTAAGTTTTAACAAAATGTGTAAGTGAGTTTTAAGAGGGGAGGGAAGGGAGCACAATTTCAGTGTAAGTAAATGCAAAATGTGTAAGTAAGTTTTAGCGGGGGAGAGGGGTGCAATATGTTCCCTTGATACGCCACTGGTTCTTCTTTCTTTGGCTTGGCTTCGTGGATGAAGATTAATGGAGGGGTAATGTCCACGTCAGCTGCAGGCTCGTTTGTGGCTGACAAGTCCGATGCGGGACAGGCAGACACGGTTGCAGCGGTTGTAAGGGAAAATTGGTTGGTTGGGGTTGGGTTTTTCCTCCTTTGTCTTTTGTCAGTGAGGTGGGCTCTGCGGTCTTCTTCAAAGGAGGTTGCTGCCCGCCGAACTGTGAGGCGCCAAGATGCACGGTTTGAGGCGATATCAGCCCACTGGCGGTGGTCAATAATCACTGAATATATAGTGATCTGAGAAAGCTAGCATCGTTTTGTTAAGACTATTTCAAACTTAAGGCTACTTCAAAATGGACATGCAGGGTCAGTGTCAGAAATTCTGGTGGCAGGGCATCGCACTCACATTTTCACCTCATTGCAGATGCGCCAGCCAGCACTTCGTGTGCTGCTGTCACACTTGCCCCTCACCATACATGGGCCAGCCAGCACTATTTAAAACCTTGCATGTGGCAGCCAGCACAATTTAGGGCCCCTTTAAAATAAATGCCACAGGCACTGCCTAGAGATTAGAGTTTTGTTAGCTCAGGGCTGGTCATGACATTGCTGCAGGGTCTTTCAAGTAGCTGGTGTGCTTTTGTGTACAGATTGTGCAGCAAGGTTATTTGACATGTAAATCTCATTATTATGGGCTCTTAACAGTTGGGATAGGAGAGTGTCTGCAATGTTTTTGTCTTTGTGCATTGCAGTAATCCTGTCCACATGAAATAATTATTGGAGCTCTGCCAGGTTTCTATTTATCGGGAATCTGAAGCTAATTCTTGCAACATTGACCAGGGATCTAAATTATTTCAGTGTTTCTGCTGACACATCATCATATATTTGCTTATAGGGCAGAAGATATCCAAACAGCGTTCCTACGAAATTAGGATGGTGCAGAAGCGGGGGATGGCGGAAGACATTTAGAGTCCATCTTTTTTTTTTAGTTCACAGCTTCAGTGATTGTTTTCAGTAGTTATTTTTTCCATTGATTCCATTGAGGAATATGGGTCTCTGGAGATATTAGAGGCCTTCATGCCACAGCTGCTAATACACCATCTACTGTACATTTAGGCACATTTTAGTAGAAGGGGAGCATCAAAATAGTCTGTTATTTATACCATATTTTCTATAGCAATCACCATCCGAATCAGATACTTCCTGTCCCATACAATGTAACCTTTCCCCTTCTGCACATTCATAATCAATACCTATGAAAGCTTAAAAGAGGAGGTTTGAGGGAAAGGTGGGTTCCTTTCTCTTAAACTCCTTTGGTTTGTCCTGTTGCGAATCTTTGGCTTGGCTTCGCGGATGAAGATTTATGGAGGGGTAAATGTCCACGTCAGCTGCAGGCTCGTTGGTGGCTGAAAAGTCCGATGTGGGACAGGCAGACTCGGTTGCAGCGGAAAATTGGTTGGTTGGGTGTTGGGTTTTTCCTCCTTTGTCTTTTGTCAGTGAGGTGGGCTCTGCGGTCTTCTTCAAAGGAGGTTGCTGCCCGCCGAACTTTGAGGCGCCAAGATGCACGGTTTGAGGCGATATCAGCCCACTGGCGGTGGTCAATGTGGCAGGCACCAAGAGATTTCTTTAGATAGTCCTTGTACCTCTTCTTTGGTGCACCTCTGACACGATGGCCAGTGGAGAGCTCGCCATATAACACGATCTTGGGGAGGTGATGGTGCTCCATTCTGGAGACGTGACCTACCCAGCGCAGTTGGATCTTCAACAGCGTGGATTCGATGCTGTCAGCCTCTGCCATCTCGAGTACTTCGATGTTAGGGATGAAGTCACTCCAATGAATGTTGAGGATGGAGCGGAGACAACGCTGGTGGAAGCGTTCTAGGAGCCGTAGGTGATGCCGGAAGAGGACCCATGATTTAGATCCGAACAGGAGTGTGGGTATGACAATGGCTCTGTATACGCTTATCTTTGTGAGGTTTTTCAGTTGATTGTTTTTCCAGACTCTTTTGTGTAGTCTTCCAAAGGCGCTATTTGCCTTGGCGAGTCTGTTGACTATCTCGTTGTCGATCCTTGCATCTGATGAAATGGTGCAGCCGAGATAGGTAAACTGGTTGACCGTTTTGAGTTTTGTGTGCCCGATGGAGATGTGGGGGGGCTGGTAGTCATGGTGGGGAGCTGGCTGATGGAGGACCTCAGTTTTCTTCAGGCTGACTTCCAGGCAATATACAATAGGTAAACTGATTGCTTAATTGCTTCTAAGCTTCTTTTGTCCAACTCTTCCACTGGCCAGCTTACTATATATGCAGACATATAAGACAACTTATTTATAAGATGACTTCCCTGAATTTCCACCTAAAATGTAGGTTTTAAGCTATCTCGCTATATAAAATGACCTCAAGGCCGGCACATTCTGCTGACCAGTGGAGTAATGCTGCTAGGCACATTTAATATACAAATTCACAAATTTTGAAAGCAACTTACCCAGTAAAGGTTTAAATTTTATTAGCATATTTTAAAATAACCAGCCGACAGCTCCTCTAACAGGCTGTTTAAAGTCAATAGAGAGCTGACTGGAGTTGAACTAGGCAGATGAATCCCACAGGGGAGCAATGAACTTCACTGTTAAGGTTCAGATTTTAAACTTGGTGCAGGGGAACACTGAGACTTCACTGTTAAGCTTAGATTTTATACCTGGCATATAAAATTACCCTTAGTTTGAGGGTATATTTTTAAAGTTCAAGCCCCATCTTGTACGCCGGCATATATTGCCAGGGCTGGAGCAATCTCCAGGCTATACTGGTGAATTCTTTGCTTTTCCAATAAAATGATCAATCATAATTTTAAAAGACAGAATTATTTCAATGCAAGACAAAACGTCAGGCAACAATGATATATTGCCCACAAGTTAGTCCTTCACAGCAATTTTTTATTATAAAAATTCTTGACTGCCACAGCAATTTCTGTGTTCCATCTGCTTTGTTTTTGCAAATATTGTATTCTGTGCCAGTCACAAAGGTGAGTTAGTTGAAGACTGGATTGCGCTAATTGTGTACTTCACCAGCTGTGTGTAATGATCAACAAATAAAGAAAGCAATATTTAATTTTTAAAAATAGGTGAAACATACAACAAATAAAACTTCCCTAAAGTATTGAAACATGAAAGACTTTGGATTAAGTTAAATTTCAATTGAGAAACAATTATGCTTTGCATTGAAAATTACTGGAGATTGTCCAAACATTAGTCTCAATGCTATGTCACGTGGAATGATTTCTATCGTTGAAAGATGCCCAGATTATGAAAGATGCAGGTTGATGTGGATTTGACCTCATCACCCAGGAGTTTAACTCCAACTTAGTCTACTCCATGATTTTGTATTTCACAAACAATATAGGTAATCTTCAGGCCAGGGATACAAATATGTTATGGTTTTCATCATATTTAAAGCTTATTATCTGAATATTACCATAAAGCAACTATTTGAATAGTTTTTGTTTCTTTTCGATTTAACACATTTTATACAGGTATATGGCCACCAATTATAGGGGAATGTTGAAGTGAAGGCTTGGATTTTATCCTGATAGTTGAACCTTGACTTTAATAAATATTTCAGAATGTGGCTTTCTGTTGTGTCTTTTGCAAACTTCCATGTCATTAATACAACTGTCACATCCGAAGATGAAATTTGCAGAGTAGCTATTCATATGAAGAAGCTCCTACAACTATCTTGTAATAGACAGGTCAGCTCTTCAATGAAAAGCAGACAGAAGCTGAGAGTCAAGGAGAACAAGTTTGGAAAGAAGCCAATTCACCCCAGCTGACCGAGCTACTTTCCTGAGCTTGTCCCATTTTCCTGCATTCGGCCCCTATTTTTCCAAACCTGTCACAGTGTGTTTTAAACATGGTCATTGCACCCACCTCTACCACTAGCATTTCATTCCATCTGCTGACTGCCCTCTGAGTGAAAATGTTGCTGCTCAAGTACCCTTCAAGTCTTTTCCTTCATCTTAAATCTATGCCCATTAGTTTTATTTTCTCTTACCCTAGGAAACAGACTGACCATCCATTTTTTTTATATGTCTCTTTAGAAGCTCAGTCTCCTTTGCACGACGGAAGCTGTCCTAGCCCCTCCAGTTTCTCCTTGTAACAAGCTCTCCAGTCTGGGTAAAAGGTTCCATTGGCAATAAAGGGCTCAGGCCTGAAAAGTCGACTGCCTTTGGCTTCCTCTGGCTACTGCATATCTTGCTGAGTTTCTCTGGCACTTCGGTGTATGACAGAGTCAAAGTAATATTCTTGTGAATCTTCACTGCAACCACATTCTTCCCAAAGCACAAAGAACATTCAAAGTGCGGCCTCAGGAATGTCCTGTATAGCTGCAACATGACATCACAACTCTTGCACCCAACTGATGAAGGCAAGTGTGTAACACACTCTTGCCACCACCCTGTCCACCCTTGTCACACCTTCAAGCCACTCATATCTGTAATTAGTCTATTGATTCTTTGTCGCACTGGTTCCAAGGGATAACATATCCTTTCTTGTGTACAGAAACCTGAAGCACACATAAAACTCCTGCTGAGGTCTGACAAACAGTACCTTTTGCAATTCCCCTTGCACAGAATTTAATTTTTTAATTGTTTGTCATATGTCCATCCTATCTTTGTGAGTTTCTTGAACCAGCACTCTAAGATCACTTGTATACTAGCATTTAGTTTCTCACTTCATCTTCCTACCCTTCCAAGCAAAATAAATAGCTTCATAAAATTTCCACATTGCACTTCATGTTAACTTAGCAATTTGCATAACCAGATAACATCATTGTTGTCTCTTTATTAGTTTAGTTTAATTGTTAGCCTAATCCATTGAGCTCTGTATTATTCAGAAAATTTTTTAAATCTTGAGAAAATGTTTTTGAGGAGAATCTCCACGTGAATGCTCAGGTCATCCTATTCTGGCTTTATAAATCAATAGTTAAGGTGTCAATAGCTATCGGCTTTAATGTGTTTTTTTAAAAAAATATATACAATGCTACTTTTGATTCCAGGTAAATGCTCACTTCTGAAGTTAAAACCAGAAACAAAAATGACTAAGTTACAAAAGTATTACTTCAAAAAAGGAAGAAAATTAATTATGCATCCTCCTGGAACTATTTTGAGCATGTGTCTTTTCTATTGTTGATCAGATCATTAGGGTGCAAATGAGCCCATCAAACAACTCGAGACCCATGGTCCTCATATTTGCATATATTATTTTGAATATGATAAAATATGCTGGAACAAACCATGTGCATTCAGCCCAGGTTGCAAACTGTGTTTGAGGTTTCATTAAAGGGGCCAACTTGTTCACACCAGCTCAATTTTCTGGTAGCAGCAGCTTTGGATTGTATCAGCTACAGCCTCACTAATTGGGAGCAAGTGACCATTACTTAATCGCATGCATATAATTGCCAGCACTCAGTACGTTAACAATTGTCCAATTTGAGTCAATAGCTGTATTAAAGGCAGAGATTGATAGGTTCTTGATTAGCCAGGACATCAAAGGTTATGAGAAGGCTAGGCAGTTGGGCTGAGGCGGGAAAGGGATCAACTCATGATTAAATGTTGGGGCAGACTCGATGGGCTAAATGGCCTATTTCTGTTCCAATGTCTTATGTGAAACAACTTGCATTAATTTTAAGTTAATTGTACTTCACAGGAGGATTAAATAAAATTTGGCACAAATTTATGTGAGGAAATATTCAGATAAGTGACAAAAACTCAGTAAAAGTGGTAATGCCAAGAAAGCCATCCTGGATAAATGCAGAACATCATCATTTCAGCACACTGTGCTCAGCCTATGAAATTAAAATTTTGATTGAAATGAATATCAGAAGCATAATAAATAATGACATGACTACAAACTAACTGAGCTCTATTGACTGAGAATTTATATATAAATAATGAGCATCTTAAGAGGAGAAATAGAGAGGTCTTGGAGAGAATTGCAGAAATTAGAGATCAAGCATAATCATTAGGAATATACAGACACAAGAAATTTAGGACTTCATCTTCCTTTCTATGACTTTTCTAAAGTAGGCACATGACAATACAGTGCAGTGTAGATACCATAATTACATGACTCAGTGTCACATGTAGCTAATGCCTCTCCTACTAAAGAAATGAAAATAGGAAATGTAGGTGGTCAGAGCCACACTTTTAAATGCCTGCGACCTAGGTTTGAATCCGGTCTGTAAGGAGTTTATACATTCTCCCCGTGCTTACCTGGGTTTCCCCCAGGTACTCCACATTCCTCCCACCGTTCAAAACGTAGTGGGGGTTGTAGGTTAATTGGATATAATTGGGTGGCATGAGCTGTTACTATGCTGTATGTCTAAATTTAAACATTTTTTTTAATTATGTTTAAAATTTAAATTTAAAAATATGATGTCCACACAATGCACAGACTGTTTTGATTGTGGTACATCACAAAACTGTTAATGTGGTAAACCACAGACTGAATTTCCTTGCTTTATGGCAGTAACTCAACCATTTAATGAAGTACAGCTTTTTTCAAAAATTACAGCTACCCAGTGGACAATAGAGTATTACAGAAACAGTAGTTTACAAGAATATTAATGTATACTTAAACAATGGATCAATAACTTATTCATGTTATATCTGTAATCTGTGCACTATTATTGATACAATTGGTCTAAAATTCTTGGGCTGGGATAGAACAAAGCCCATAAGAAATGGAAGCAGGACTATGTCATCTGATCTCTTATTCCTGTACCACCCTTTTACCTCATGTCACTTTTGTGTACTAACCCCCATATTTTGATTCCATAACTCCACCAGTCACTCTTTTGAATATACTGAATGGCTGAGCTCTACAGCCATCATCTGGAGTGAATTCCACAGATTCATCACACATTGGCTGTAGCCATTACTTCTCATCTGTTCTGATTGGGTGTTGGCTTACTTCAAGACTGATCATTCTTTCATGTTCCTCTGCCAAGGGAAATATTATTCCCTGAAAATCTTGTAAAGATTTTGCATATTTCAAGAAAATCATCTGTCATCTAAACTCACTAGAGTACAGGCCTAATCTGCTTAATCTTTCTTCGTGGAAGGAATCTGCTTTCCCGTTCATCTGGTGACCCTTTACTTCATTTATCACAACTACATCTTTCAGTTGGTTGTGAAGCCAGACCTGTACACGACATTTCAGATTATGTCTCATTAGGGTCCCATGTAACTCCAGTTTGACATCTTTATATTTGTTCTCAATCCTCCATCAATAAGGAACAAAATATCATTTGCCTTCAGAAATGCATGTTAAAACTACATCCCATCCTTCAGACATTCAAGTACAAGAACATCTAAGTTTTTCTCAATGCCAAAACTTTATTTTTTTTAACCATTTAAAAAAAATTGCTTATCTTTCTAGTTTTTCTACAGCCATGTCCTTCCTCATTTGCATAACCTGTATATCAGAATCAAATTTATTGTCATGAACATGTCACAAAATTCATTCTTTTGGGGCAGCATTATATGGGAAAAATTGCTAGAAAATACATTAACAAAATAAATTAGTGTAAAAGAAGAGAAAGTGAAGTAGTGTCTATATTTCCTTGTCCATTCAGAAATCTGATAGCAGAGCGGACCATGGGTGTTCGCGTTTAGGCTCTTGCACCTCTTTACCAGGCAGTGATGCAACAGTCAGAATGCTCTCCATGATACACCTGTAGAAATTTGAAAGAGTCTTTGGTGACCTACCAAATCGCCTCAAACTCCTCACAAATTATAGCCGCTGGCGAGCCTTCTTTGTGATTGCATTGGCATGGAGGCTCAAGATAAATCTTAGGATCCTGAGCAGATGTGGTGATTCTTGAATACTCTATCAAACAGGTGCAGTGTGAAAAATATACCGATTGGTTCCACAACCTAGTTTGGCAAGTGTCCAGGAATACACAAGTTTAAAGGAGGCCATCACAGGATCTGATCTCCCATCCATTGCAGAATTTGATGTGAAGATCTACTTCAAGAAGGCAGCCAATCATAGTATTCTCATCACCCTGGGCATAATCTCTTCTCACTGCTACCTTCAGCGTAAGGTAGAGAAGCCTGAAAACCAGTACATCTTAGTTATATAGTAGTTTCTTTCCAAACTCTTGAACCTCTCCTTGGGAGATGAACCATGGACTGCACAATTGCAAGTAACTTATTTGCACAAGGATTACTATGAATATTTATATACATTTTCTGTATTTATTGTCTCTCAATTTAATTCAACTAGTCAAGTTAAAATTCGACAGGGATTACACACTAGTTCCCTGCTCTGCTCGCTTTACACCTATGACTGCATGCCTCAGTACCACAGCACCATTTACAAATTTGCTGATAATGCTACAGTAGTAGGCTTTGTAAAAAGGGGCAATGAGGCAGCATACAGGAGGGAGATTGAAAACTTAGCTGAATGGTGTACTAACATCTATGTCTCAC
This sequence comes from Narcine bancroftii, assembly GCF_036971445.1. NCBI lineage: Eukaryota > Metazoa > Chordata > Chondrichthyes > Torpediniformes > Narcinidae > Narcine > Narcine bancroftii. Next base: position 192,257,504 of record NC_091474.1, read on the forward strand.
TCAAAGTCATCAAAACCAAGGAGCTGATTGTAGACTTTAGGAAGGGAAAACCAGTGCTGTACAATCCAGTGATTACTGGGGGATCAGAGGTGAAGAGGGTTAGCAAATTCAAATTCCTGGGAGTCACTATTTCAGTGGTCCTTTCCCAGATTCAACATACTAACATCTTCATGGAGAAAGCTCTTCATCGCTTCTACTTCCTCAGGCATTTGCAGAGGATTGGTATGACATTGGAAACCTTGACAAACTTTTACAGATGTGTAGTGGAAAGTGTGCTGACTGGCCTCATAAGGGGATACCAATACCTCTGAGCAGAAAGCCCTACAAAATGTAATGCAACCAGCCAAGTACATTACAGGCAAAACTCTCTCCATCATTGAAAAATCTACATAGATTACTGCTGTCACAGAGGATCAGCAATTATCAAGGATCCACTCTACCCAGGAAATGCATTGTTCTCGGTACTGCCATCAAGAAAGTGGTATAGATGCCACAAGAGTCGTACCACCAGATTCAGGAACAGTTACTTCCCCTCCACCATTAACAAAAGGCTCAATTGGAAACTTATTTAAGGACTCTTCGTTTTCACAATATTTATTACTGAATATTTGTTCTATATTTGCACAGACAGTTTACATTTCTTTGTTTCTTTACATTTCTCTATTTTGTATTCTTATTATTTTCTTGAGTACAATTTACAAGACTGATAGGTAGAAATTCTGCCCAGCCCACAGAGAAAAGAATCTCCAAGTTGTATGTGTGTCATGTATGTACTCTGGCGATAAATTTGAACTTTGAACATAACAGCCATTAACACACAGAAGGCCAAATGAAAAGCTATTGATGTGAAACACTTTTTAAAAAAAAAGACAATGCTGGAAATCAGAAATAAAAGCAGAACATGTTGGAAGTAATCAGGGAAAGAGAAACAGAGCCTCCAGGCATTCACAGACATGCCCCCCCCCCCCCCCTCACACCACCACCACCGGAAGGTGCTGTGCCCTCAAACACTCGTCACCATCGTTTGGCATCAGACCCACCCACATTACTAGCGTGCATCAAGTTTCACTAGTATCTAGCTCAGTGGTTCTCAACCTTTTTCTTACCACCCACATACCACTTTAAGTATTCTCTATGCCATAGGTGCTCTGTGATTAGTAAGGGATTGCTTAAGGTGTTATTTGGGTGGAAAGAAAAAGTTTGAAAACCACTGTTTTAATCATACCTAATTGGCTTGTTATGTGCACATTTTCATAACTCCAAAGGAAATGGGCTAATGACAATTTTTCTCAAGCAAAATATTTCAGTTACAATTGGGTGTAGAGCAGTGATTCATCCCTTCCCACTCACATACCACCTTAAGCAATCCTTTACAGATCACAGAGTACTGAAGGCATGAGGATTACTAAAGAAAAAGGTTGAGAATCACTGGTCTAGCTTGATGCAAGCAAGTGATTCTCCTCACAATAAAAGCAGCACTTACAGCTGCTATATCAGAGGGATGAAGAAGGCTTACATCTGTTCGGCAGGTAGGCTACCACCAGCACCCCCCTACCCGCTGAGCAAGTTTACAACTATCAGACTGTGCCCCCCCCCCCCCCCGATTACCCCAATGCCCCCTGCTAACACTTGTTCTGGCGCCAACCCTGAACAGAGCTATCATTTCATCAGGTTTAAGACTCTTGGTCAGAACTGAAAAAGAGAGAAAACAAGTTAATTTAGAGCTTTGTATTGATCTGAGCTCTGTTAAGAATGTTACAAATACCAATAAACACAAGAAGACTAAAGGTGTTAAAATCTAATTGTACAGTGACTGGAGTTGAAAAACAAAAGTAAAATAGCAATTTCCCATGTAGATCAAAAGGTGCAATTCAACTAAAATCTGTGTTTTTGTGGAAAATGGTAACATCAAAGGAAAGAAAAAAACCATACAACTTTGAGAGGTACTGTGGTGTCCAGTGTTAAGCTAAATAAAGCAGAAATCTGAGACTCATCAGTTTCTCAATGCAACTACAGTCTAATGATCATAACTGCCACAAAATGTGGGCCAACATTTATAGAAAACATAGATGAAAGGATAGTAAGCCACAAGATCAAGTTTGCTGACAGCATTAATTAGGCAGCAAAGCAAAGGATAGATGGGAGCAGGAAGTTGCAAAGGGATATTGATGGTCTAAACCAATAGTTTTGAAACTGCCCCCCTCCCCCAAATTCACATACCACTAAGTATTCCCTATGCCATAAGTGCTCTGTAATTAGTGAAAGATTGCTTAAGGTGAGTGGGAAAGGTTGAGAATCACTGCTCTAGACCCAATGGTTACTGAAATATTTTGCTTGAGAAAAATGTCATTGGCCCATTTCCTTTGGAGTTATGAAACCATCCACATAACAAGCCAATTAGGTACGATTAAAACAGTGGTTTTCAAACTTTTTCTTTCCACTCAATACCACCTTAAACAACCCCTTATTAATCACAAAACACATGGCATAGGGAATACTTAAGGTCGAATGCGAGTTTAGTGGACAGGTTGAATACTACTGCTCTAAACAGATGGATAAAACTATAGTAGATAGAATGTTAAAATGGAGAAAAACAAGGCCCTCCACTTTTCACTCAAGATATTGGAGATTTTCCAAGAGAGAGTAAACAGCAACAAAATCAGAGATTTTAATGTTTAAAAAGAGTAATTACGAATAACAATTGAGCAAGTACAAAAAGCAAGGCTTATGGAGTATTGGTCTTTGCTTAAAAAAGGCTGACATACAAATGTGCACTGAATTCTTCTTAAACACCACCTGGTGTAGAGCAGTTAGTTCTGGGCACTTCCCTCCAGCAAACTGTGGAGTTCTGCTGTAAAACCTCAACAGTATTACTTCAGGGTTAGAGTGGCTAAATTATGAGGTGAGATTGCTTTCACTAAATTGCTATGAGTATAAAGAAAATAATTAATCTGCTTTAGACTTTTTGATGACAGAGAAATAAACAATGAACAGAATCCCAAGAAAGTTGGCATCATTTCAAAATTAGGTAGCAGTCCTTATAGATTGATGTTTGGATTAGGAATCTTCATTTTTATCAACCAAATGGTCAAGATCACCAGTTAAAACTTTCAAATCTGAGATTGATAAATATGTTTAAGAATTATATTTAGGCCAAAGGCAGATGGGTAGAATGAAGATAAGGTTAACCATGACTTAATTGGTTGACAAAACTGTTTCTTAGAATTGCTCAGTTGCAGGGAAGCCATTGAAATCCACAAGGCCACTCAGGAAGGAGGTGCATTGACACCCATTCAAAGAGTCATTCATAGAGTTCTACACCACAGAAACAGGTCCCTAGGCTCAGCTTGTCCATACCAAACAATGTGTCCTCTTGCTTTAGTCCCACTTATCTGCATTAGGCCTATATTACCTTCCATCCATGTAATTATCCAAGAGATTTTTAAAAGGAAGCTATTATTTGGAAGCTCGATCCACATGCCAACCTTGCATCCTTTTTCAATCCCATGTTATACTGTTGTTGTGCCTTCTCATTTTAGATTCTCCCACTCTAGGAATAAAACTCCCACGGTGCACTGTATTAATGCCCCACATGATTTTATTAACCCCAATGTGATCCCCTCTAAACTTCCTATTCTCTATGGAAAACAAGCTTAGCTTTTCAGTCTCTCACATTAACACAACTTCACTAATCCTGGCAACAATTTTGTAAACTTCTTCTGCACCCTTTCTAACTTTGTAACGTCCTTCCTGTAGTGAGGCAACCAAATCAGCGCACAGTATTCCGTGTGGCCTCACTAACGTCTTCCATAACTCAAACATGACATCAACACTTCAATTCCACGAATGATGAAGGCAAGCATCCCAAATGCTATCTTCACTACCCTGTCACCTATGCTGCCATCTTTAAAGAGCTATGCAACAACATCCCTTGGCCCCTCGGTTCCATAACACTTTTTAAAAAAAATGGCCTAATTATTAACAGATTAAGATGCAGTTAACGTCTATGAATTGAACTGCATATCCCATTCCTTAGCCCAGCTTCGCATGTGATCTAGATCCTGTTGGAAATCCGGGGAATGTTCCTCACTGCTCACTTTAGTGCATATTTTTGTGTCATCAGCACAGTTGGAGTAGCGGTTAGCCTGCATACACCACTTCAGCTGGCAGTGCATTCCACACCCACCACACTCTGCATGAAGAAATTCCTCCTAATATTTTCCCATTTCCCCTAAACTACCTCTTTCACCCTTAACCTGTATCGTCTGGTTTGGATCTCACCTACCCCCAGTGGAAAAGCCTACTTGCAATTACTCTATTATGTCCCTCATAATTTTGTGCATTTCCATTAAATTTCCTCTCATTCTTCTACTGTCTGGGGAATAAAGTCTTAACCTGTTTTACCTTTCCCTGCAATTCTGTTCCTTGAGTCTCAGAAACATCCTAGTTAATCACTTCTGCACTCTTTCAATTTTATTGATATTTTTCCTGTGGTTAGGTGACCAAAACTATACAAAATACTCCAATTTGGCCTCACCAATGTCTTATATAACTTTACCATAACATCCAAACTCTTATACTCATTACTTTGATTTATGAAGATCAATGTGCCAAAAGCTCTCTTTATGACCTTATCTACCTGTGATGTCACTTTCTGTATTTGCAGATCCCTCTGTTCTACAGCTCCTCACACTTGTCTGCAAATGTTGAGATTCAATATTTCAGAATTCTCTCTAACAGTTTCCCGACCACTGATAGCAGACTAACAGATCTGTTGTTACCTGGAGTAACTATCCTTACAGCTTTTTAAAAAAAATAACGGAACTACTTTTGCATTCTCCTATTCTCTGGAACTTCTCCTGAACTCAGCAATGGGTTAAAAATGTCTGCCAAGGCCCATTTCCTTGCTGTCTTTCCAGGGTTTGAGTTTGAACAGGGTTTGAATTTGACCAGTGTTTCATTTTGACGAGGGTAAACCCATCTTCTTTGGCTTGACACAGACCCCAATCCTAATCTTTCAGTGATTTCTCGCATAACCCTTTTGTTCCTAATGTAAAAAAATTTTTTTAAATTAAAAAAAAATTAGACATACAGCATAATTTTGGACCATGAGTCTGTGCCACCCATTTTACACCCAATTAACCTACACTCCTGATATGTTTCAAATGGTGGAAGGAAACTGGAGCCCCCAGAGAAAACCCATGCAGACATAAGGAGAAGATACAAACTCCTTGCAGGCAGTGTGGGATTCGAACCCTGGGCCTAATCACTGGCACCGTAAAGGTGCTGCACTGACCACAACGCCAACTGTGCCGCCCAGAAATAACAATGTTTCCTCTACAAATCTGAGCTATCAGCTGAGCTATCGAAAGAAATGCAGAAAGGAAAAACCTTTTTGGATTTTTTAGCATCCCTTACACTGTCTGCTAAAGCCATCTCATAACCTCTTAACCCTCCTTATTACCCTCTCCACAATTCCCCCGCATTCCCAATAATCCTCAAGGTATGTCTGTTTGCATCTGATATAGATTTGCCTCCATTTTCTTTCTGATCTGAGACTCTCTATCACCTGTTAACTAGGGTTCCTTTATCTTGCCATTCCTGCCCTGTCCCAAGAAGGTAACATGAACATCTAGACCTCCCTTATCACCCTCTTAAACGCATCCTGTTTGGCAGTCCTGCTTTTATTTTCTAACATTTGCATTCACTAAACTATTGTTGACTCCTACCTTATCTTGTCGAAATTGTCCTTTCTTCAATTCAGTATTTTAAGTTGACTACCAGTGTTATCCTTTTCTATGACTATTTAAAAGCTTAAATGTATGAAGAATGCTTGAGGAATGTTGGATATTTCTGCATTAAGAGGAATTGATTAAATATAATTCTACAAGGACAACAATCTGAAAAAGGTACCTGGAATGGTTCTTGCAAATCAAGAATGAAACAAGTGAAAGGCAAATATCAAATTGAAAGCCATTTTGCTAAGTGATAAACATGGAAATAATTTCTGGATAGAGTAGAAGAGACACGTGTACTATAGATATTGAATACATAATTGGATGCTGTAATGTGAAGCTTTTGGATCTTTCTGGATGGTTGAACGATTCTACCAAGTGGCCTTCTTCAATCATAATTACCTCCTGATGGATAATGAATATATAAAGTAAAATAAAACAACCCAGGTTCATGTACAAATATATCTGGTGTACTGAACCATAACTTTAAATAGTTAATGCCTCATTAGTCAAGACTTTTTGCTGCATTTGCATACCAATATTCATTAAAGGCAGTAGATAATCCAGATTTTCTGAATTATGCAGTAACCTTTCCCCAATTACATTGTATTGAAACAGCTATAAAGGTTTGGGGTGAGCAACCTACTGTAGCGAGTGCTTACAAAATGTCAAATTCAATGTCAGAAAAAGTTCACTTCTCGTGCCAAGCTCCTATTTATTGTGCAAAATTGTTTTTTTTTTAAAATCTCATCATGCCACAAGGTTACAAGAGGCTGGCCATCAAATGAAGTATTTTGCAACATTTGTAATATGATGAACATGAGAATTCATTCAACAAGCAAATTCCTTTCAAATGCTAATAATGGTTGCAGTGCAAACTACTAGTTTCGGAATCACCTCCATCAATCTAAAGCAGCTGCACTGAAGATTAATAGATGGGGTATAATAAGTAAACTATGGCAGAAGAGTGGGGTGAGTTAGGTGCAACATTAACAGCAAAGATGCAAGACAGGTGCAGTTAAATTCAGTAAGCAGAAACATCAAAAGGTTCCCTGTATAGTTTAACAGTTAAGCTGAAGGGGATCAATGGTAGATCAGCTGGAAGGGCTGTAGTATTACAATTGAGTGCTTCATGCTAAACTATAAGAGCAGCTTGGATTCACTTGGTGCCTTTTGTACACATTTGAGGATGTCCCTTGGTACTTCATTGTTAAAGTACTGATACAGTGTCACATCTTTCCAACAGCAAACAGTGTTAGGCAATTAAAAAAAAATCTATGAAATGAGCAACAGTGACAGGACCATCCAAAAAGCCAAGTGAAGATTACAGCATTTACAATTGGACCCAAATTTACAGACTTAAATGCACAAATGTACAAATTTAATTATTCTTATCACAATTATTTGCACTAAAAAAAATGCTAATCTTTACTCTTGGCTTGATAACCAATCTAATCCGAAATTACATTTGCTTTAATTTTGTCTCAGATGTTCCTAGTCACATTACACCTCTTAAACCAACATGGTAGTGGTAAAGCTCCTGATCTACTATATTCACTTCACTCCTTTCTTGAATAAATGGACAATAACGTCTGAAGGATTCCAGTAACTTTGTTGAGCAAAAGCTCCTGCCCAAAAATCAGTGCAAATGCTCTAACCATACAGTGAAGGCCTTTTATTACCTGACATCTCTGATTTTTGTCTGTGGTGGATTCAATGGCCTATCATTTGTTGAGCATTCTGTCCAAGATTTCGTATGATATTGGACTTTATTATTCTGAACAGAGCATAAATGGTCAGAAATTACTTTTGCACATAGAAGTCTCCACTTCAAGTCAATGTCAAAAGCACTCAAGTGTCTTCATTTAGGCCTCTTCCTTCAAACCTTGTCAGCCCAAGGTGCTTCTTTCCTTATAACTTCTAACTTCTAACAATGTGTTCTGTTCTGAGAATGGAGCAGAACTCATTCAGGTATACCTATCCCTAACAAGATGCCAATTAGCAATTTAAATGACAGCACTACTTTTTTTTTACAACTTGCACAGAATCAATTCAGAACCTTGCTTTATATTACATTTTGAATGCTTTGCCTCACTTTTATCTTGAACTCTTAATGTACTTTTCCCCTCTAGCTTTACTATGGAAACAATTTTCACTTAAAAACATGTGACCCTTTAATTGGTCACAGGTCTATCAAGGAAGTTTTGTGATGAGACCCACATGGAAGGTTTCCAGCCCATTTTAGCTGCATGAAAGGGCAAGTGCCTACAGCAGTTCCAAATACAAAAATAAGTGAATGTCTAAATTAAAACAGCAAAACACCATCTATTACTTCTTGGGTCTTCTAACTTTCCACAATATATGTTCATGATTTGGATGATGGACTTGATAGATTTGTGGCCAACTTTGCAGATTATATAAAGATAGGTGGAGGGGCGGTTAGTATTGAGGAGGCAGGGAGTCTGCAAAGGAGTTTGAACAGCTTGGGTGAATGGGTAAAGTGTCAGGGTAAGAAATGTGCGGTCATGCACTTTGGTAAAAGGAATTCAGGCATTTTCTAAATAGCAAGAAAGTTCAGAAAGCTAAGGTCCAAAGTGACAGGAATCCTGATGCCATGATAGCATTCATTTCAAGAGGATGAGAATGTACCCAAACAAAAGTGGGAAAAAGATTTAAACATAAAGATAAAAAAATGAAACATGGGAAAAGTTATGTTCTGGAACTATGAAGAATATAATAAACACAAGGTTATGCATGATACAGTATAATTGGTTACACAGGTTATATATCACGCCTCAAAAGTTAAAAGATGGGATCCAACATTATCAGATGGATGTTTTTGCTGTAAGGAAATGGGAACAACAGTACATGCAATTTGGGCATGTGAGAAAGTGAAAAAGTTTTGGGAAGATCTAAATCAGGTATTAAATAAAATCACAAAAAACAACAAACCAAAAAATCCAGAGATCTTTCTTCTAAGTAATATAAGTAAAGAATTAGGCCTCAAACTGGATGAAGCGCAAAAAAGATTTATTATGATAGCCTTAGCTGTAGCAAAAAATGTATAATGTCAACTTAGAAATCAGAAGAGAGCCTGAGAATACAGCAATGGTACATAGAAATGAATAAATGTATTCCATTGGAAAAAAATAACATAATTAAAAAAATAAAGTCACATTATTTGAACAAATTTGGGAGCCGTACATGGAACATTACAGAGAGGGTTTGCCTCGTTCCACCACCCCTAAAATGATAAGAAGAGAAAATGACTTGATCCAGTGTGTAAAAGTAGATGACACATTTTTCATTTATTTTTTATTGTGTGATGACATTGTTTAATGGTTTTTATTGTATTGTATATGTTGAATGTTTATTGGGTTTGGAGGAGGTAGGAAGGGGGGAGGGAAGGTAGAGGGAAAAAAGGGGAGAAAATGCCACTGTGTATATTTAAGAGGGAAATGTTTGTGTGTATTTTGGTTGATATGGTTCACAGTGTGAAAAATAAAATTAAAAAAATACAGTAAGGATGTCATGCTGAGGCTTTATAAAGTATTAGTCAGACCATATTAGGTATATTGTGAGCAGTTTTGGGCACCATATCTAAGGAAGGATGTATTGCTGCAGGAGAGGGTTCGGAGATGGGAATTATCCCAGAGATGAGAGGGTTAACCTATGAGGAGCATTTGATGGTTTCAGGCTTGTACTGACTGTAGTTTAGATGGATGAAGGGGATCTCATTGAAGCCTACCAAATATTGAAAAAGCTGGATAGAGTGAATATGGAGAGTGTCTCAGACTGGAAGGCACAGCCTCAGAGTAAAAGGACATTCCTTTGAACAGAAATGAGGAGAAATTACTTCAGCCAGAGGATGGTGAATCTGTGAAATTTGTTGGGTAGATTTAAAGCAGAGACTGATGCGTTTTTGATTAGTAAGGGTGTCAAATGTTACAGGGTGAAGGCAGGAGAATAGAGTTGAGAGGAAAAATATATCAGCCATGAATGGTGGAGCAGATTCAATGGGCCAAATGGCCTAATTCTACTCCTCTGTCATATGGCCAAAACCTATCACTGAAATAACAGTTAGCAACTGTGGTAAACCACTGTTGTATGGATTTGTCTGGTCGGGAACACCCATTGACCAGCTGTACCTTCCACAGCCCCCTCCTCAGTGCAGGACAGTCGAGCAGTGTGGATGTGCCTTTGTTCTTTAGTGAATAAAGGCCTATTGGTTTCTCCACCTCAGTCTTTGAGTAATCAATTTTATTCATTAAAAGCTTTTTGCAATGGAGCAGATCCTGAAGCCAGAAAAGCTGGAAATCAACTCTCAATCACCTGAGGCATCTACCAACTTTGAACCCTGGTTACACTGTTTTGAACCATTACTGCAGGCACCTTCAGCTATCATGTGGTCAGAGACTGATAAATTGCAGGTACTGCACTCCCAAGTCAGCACCCTGTGTATTCCAGGATCACAGACACCACGTCATACCAGGAGGCCATGAACATTCTTTAAGGCCAGTAACTGTGGAAGATCAATGTTGTCTACACCAAGCACTTTCTAGTGACCTGCAAACAGCGACCCAGTGAGTCGAATACTGAGTACCTTCAGGGCCTGCAATCCCTCAGAAAGGCCTGTGAATGCAAGGCCATGACTGCTGCTGAGTACACAGAGGACCTGATCAGGGATGCCTACGTCACTGGGATCAGGTCAAACTACATCTGCTAGAGACTTTTGGAACAAGGGGAACTCAGTCTGCGAAGAGCAGTTGAGCTGGCAGATATGCTGAAGGTGGCCCTCCAGAATATGGAGACCTACTCGACAGATAACACTCTGCCTTGTGGTTACCACCATCTTGGGACATACCGCCACCTCTTCACTCCACCAACGAGTCGACCACGACAGCAGTGCTCTGTGAACAGCTCCCACCATTTTCCCCCGGTTCCATTGGCAACCTGACAACAGCCGTGGTAGTCCGGGAGCACCCGAAGTGCTACTTCTGCATTCTGGGCAAGGACCAGAGGGAACACTGCTCACTGAAGGATTGGATCTGCTCCAGCTGCAGGAAAAGGGACACTACGCCAAAGCGTGTGTCTTAACCCCTTCCTAGCAGGGCCGCATGCAAATCGTGGTGGCCGCCATCCTGAACATTGCCATCGCCAGGAGCCAGCAGCACTATGAGTGAATCATGGGGGCCGCCATCTTGGGTGCCATCTTTGAGATCCAACAATTACACACGTGGGCCCTGGGGGCCGCCATCTTGTATACCCCATCTTCCATAACAGTGATAAGTAGCGACTCGATACTGGCCTCCATCAATCGACCAGGACAGCTCACATTGGTCAATGATGTTGGTCAATGATGACATTAGGTAAATGGCCACATGACGAGTTGCCTATTCGACAAAGGGAGCAGAGAGCTTCATACACCCTGACACAGTGTGGTGTGTCTCCCTCTGGTGAACCAGAAGATCTCCTTGGCCTCCAGATTGCATACGGCAGTTGTCTGGGGCTACTGCGTAGTGTCCCTGACCACATGCAGCTGCCCCTGGAACTTCCACTCCCCTACAGCCTTAAGGCCCTGAAAGGTGTCTTGGGGTTTTTCTCTCATTATGCCCAATGGATCCATAATAAGGCAGAGAAGGCCTGCCCCTCGTCAAATCCACATCCTTCCCTCTGAGGTCAGAGGCTCAGGCAGCCTTCAACCATGTCAAGGCAGACATCGCCAAGGCCACAATGCACAACGTGGATGAATCTGTCCCATTCCAGGAGGAAAGTGATGCGTCATACTTCACGTTGGCTGCCACCCTTAAGCAGGCAGGCGGTCCAGTTGCTTTCTTTTCCCTTTTCCTACAGGGCCCAGAAATTTGACACTGCTTGGTCAAGAGGCCCAAGTCATTGTTGAGACAGTGCAGGATTGGTGCCATTACCTGGTTTGTAATGCTGTGTTCATGTTTAACAACCAGCAGTGGTGCAATATTAAAAATGACAAGATACTGAGGTGGAAAATTGAACTGTCCACCTATGATTACAAAATCTATTACCAGCTGGAAAAACTGAGTCTTCGGATGCCCTGTGCCGCGGGACCTGTGCCAGTGTGCAGATTGACCACTTACAAACCCTCCGTAATGAACTCTGCCACCCTGGAGATACCAGGTTCTTCCACTTCATCAAAACCTGCAACCTGTTGGACTCCATTGAAGAGATCAGATCCATGACAAAGAACTGACAGGCCTGTGGTGTGGGTAAACCACACTTCTACTGGCCAGACAGGGCACAGTTAATAAAAGCCACCTGCCCTTTTGAGCACCTCAGTGTTGTCTTTAAAGGATCCCTGCCCTCCACAGACTGCAATGCGCATTTCCTCAGTTGACGAATACTTCCGTTTCCCATTGCCATCCCCAGCTCTGACATTACAGCTACCGCAGTCACCAAAGTTCTGCGCAGTCTCTTCACTCTATTTGACTTCCCCAGCTATATCCACAGCGACCAGGTGTCCTCTTTTATGAGGAGGAGTTGCACCAGAACCTGTTGGACAGGGCATTGCCACGAGCAGGATCACGAGCTACAACCGCTGGGGGAACAGGAAAGTGGAAAGGGAGAATGCCACAGTCTGGAAGGCTGTCCTCCTGGCCTTGCGATCTAGGACCCTGGCAAGATGTCCTCCCAGAAGCACTGCACTCCATCAGGTATCTTCCAGGTAGTGCAATGAATGCCACATCACATGAAGATGTGTTTTCCTTTCTCAGGAAATCTGCAGCAGGGACCATGTTACTGTCGTGGCTGACATCCTCAGGGCCAGTCCTACTTCAGAAACATGTGAGGAGCTACAACTCCGACCCTCTGGTCAAAAGGGTCAATCTCCTCCATACCAGCCTCCAATATGCCTACATGGTGTATCCTAATGGGCATGAGAACACTGTCTCTTAGGGATCTGGCCCCTCCAGGGAACTTGGAGACCTGCATTGTTTACCCCACACCCCCCTCACCCCGACCACACATGATGAACCTGAACTATGGGATTCTGCCCCTTCCCCAGCAAAGAATACACCTGATTCGTTGACGCTTACTCACCAACACAGCACCAATGAGAACATGTGTCCGAGACAGTCACTGACTTCGTCACTACACTGCAGTCACAACCATGATGGTCTCAACGAAGGACCAGACCACCTGAGAGACTTGACTTTTGACTTTATAAACACCACTTCACCCTGCTGGACTCTTTAAAAATGAGGGGTGAATGTGATAAACCACTGTTGTATGTATTTGTCTGATCAGGCACACCCATTGACCAGCTGTACCTGTGGCCTCTAAAGGTGAATATTCCACAGACCCCTCCTCAGTGCAGGACAGTTGAGCAGTATGGATGTGCCTTAGTTCTTCTGGAACAAACAGCTGATGCAGTAGCACCTATGGAAAGAGAGGAACATTTATTATTTCTAGTTATTTACCTTGGAAAAAAATATAGTTGTAATGAAAGGCCATCCAGCTAAGTAGTCACTCTGCTTTGCTTTTCACAGACATTGTCTGACTTGGTGATGACAACTACTTTGACAACTACTACAAATGTGAACTTCAGTGTATGATGAAAATGACAGGATTATCCAATTATGTTGTCACTTACCAGTGAAATGTAAACATGCTCCGTAAACTCCATGCCACTCCAATTACTTCAGATGTCAATGTTCTGCTACCTTGCAAATGATCCTTCCACCATTTATCAGCAATCCAACGTCTCTCCTACCTAACTTGAAGTCCACTGTTTGATGCTCAACTGGCTTGGCGAGACCATTTCCCATTCCATTGCTCATAACATTCTGAAAGGAAGCTCTTAAAAGTGGCTGAGCACTTCCTCTTATCAGGCGATGGGCCCATCATCAACCCACCACCACAACCATCAACAGCTCAATAATTGACAAGCTGGTCCTCCATCCACTACAGCACATTAAAGTGCTATCATGTGAAATTTATCACCATAAAATTCTACATGGGAATAACATGGAGAACTGGGTGTCATCAAGGTCATCAGTCATACAATTCCCCTTCTATTCCATTTAATTTATTCCAGCCATTTACTGGTAATATCATTTCAGTCTTGTGCCTTTATTTCGACTCAGTTCCACTCTGCACAACCTTGTGGTGTGCTAGTTCATTACAACACTCTTCTTCCTAATTAAAACAAAGACATCATTCTATCATGCATCATTGTGTAGTAAACGTGCTCGAGTAGTGATCACTTGTGTCAGGGAGCAAATGTCTGCCTCTATTTGCGTTGATATTGGGGAGACTGGGGTGAACGGTATCATTGTACTCTGGCCAGCACAGTGATGTCTATGGCCAGTGGTGTCCACATACATTTGAACCTTTACCACAGAGAAATCTTTGGTCTGGGGAGAGCCACGTATTCGTAAAGAAAACATTAGACTGGATTAGGTGCTGGCTGACCCAGCATATTTACCTCAGAACTAACCATCTATACCATTTGTCCCAGCTTGCCTGCGAGCTCACAGGCACGTTGTTTTGAGAGCTCACTCCACACAGAGCCATGCAGTGACCAGGTCACTTGAATCATTTTATTTCCGTGGGAACACGAGTGAAATGTGGTGGCCTCAAACAGGTTTCAGAGAGAGAATGGGGAAGTCCGGGGTTTGTATGAAGTTCCCAGCAAAGCATCGCTATTACAATTGTACTTAGTTATTACCCCTATTGGCAGTATTTCACTGGCACTTGCATTATTGAGAACACAACCAGAGCACAGTGAGGCACCAGTGAAGTTAGATTTTGGAACTAGTCTGACCATAGTTCAAGACAGGATTTGCTTATTATTTTACAAGAACTCTGTGATAGTTTTTCCAGTTCAAAATACTTAATTGATCATTAATTCTTCCAAAATACTCTTGGCCATCCCTTCAGCTTTCACTCAATTTAAACTTGATAAGGTGAAGCTGTTGCTATAATTGTTGTAAGGCTTTGAATTCGAGTCTTCTGCAAATAATTCCCAGTGTATTTTCAGTGCATTTTTTAAAGTTACTGTCCCACATGGGCTCTTTTAAAATATTAACCTCCCCATGCCAAAATCCTTGCATTTTTTTCCTCCACTATTTTCTAAAGGGTGATGATGTTTATTTCTGACTTTAACTATTCCAGTGCCATGCTGAACAGTTTCATATCTTTCAGACCATGAAACCAGGTTTTTCAACAACTGAACCCGTTTGTTACTTCATATCAAGATCTCTCTACTCATCGCGTCTCCATACTTGTGGACCAAATGAAATATTGAAGCATAGAAAATAAAGAAAAAGATTGTCATTCAGTTTTTCAAGCCTATTCAGTCATTCAAAGTGATCATGGCTGATCATCATCTCAACATCATATCCCTGCCCTCTCCCATTCTTGATGCTTTTTAGATCTAAATATCTATCTATCTGCTTCTTAAATATATTCAACAACTTGGTTTCCATAACCTTCTGTGGTAGAGAATTTCACCAGCTCACCACCCTTTGAATGAAAAAAAAATCTCTTCATTTCATTCCTACCCGAATTATCCTGAGATAACAACTCACTCATTCAAGATTCACCTGCCTGGGGAATTATATTCCCCATATCCAATCGGTCTAACCCCATTGGAACATTCTAATCAGATCCCCTCTCAGTTTTCTAAATTCGAGTGAATAGGGAGTAATGCTCAATCGCTCTTCCTATGACATGCTTGGCATTCCACAAATCAGTCTGGTAATCCTTTGCTTCAGTCTTTTGATGTTTATCCTTTTATAGGTAAGGAAACCAAACTGGAATGCACTACGACTAAGGATCTATGTAATGCAACAAGGCATCCTTACTCCTGTCATCAAAATGTCTTGCAACCATTTCAGATTTTGAATTGCTTCACTGTTCCCAAAATCTTCAGCTCCCTATTCAGGAACAATTTTAGGGTCATCAGCCCTAAAATAACTTTGATCAGTTTTAAATTTGGTTGAGTAACTTTCCAGTGAAGTGCCTGAGGAATTTTTATGCCATTGGAAGCATGGCTCGCATGCAAAGTCATTTTATTGGTCACACCTTACATTTATAAATAGTGAAGTTCAATTTACAGATTTTCTATGATATGTGCTAAACCTTATGCTCATCTTAGCATATAGGTTCCCATCAGAGGCCTTTTCAAAGTTTAAATATATGATGTCTATGATATTGCAGCAGGTGTAGGCCATCTGGCCTGTTGAACCTGTTCCACCCCCCATAAAGAACATGACTGATCTGGCCGTGGACTCAACTCCACCTACCCGTCTTTTCCACGTAATCCTTAATTTCCCCACCGTTCACAACCGTATCTAATGGTCTCTTAAGTATATTTAAGGAGACAGCATCTTCTGCCTCATTGGGCAGAAAATTCAACAGATCCACCACTCTCAAGGAAAATAGTTCCTCCTTATCTCGGTCTTAAATCTACCATCCTAAATCTTAAGGCTATGTAAAAATATACCAAAAATGCTGGAGGAATAGTTCAATGACCAGGTATATTTTCTATTACTGCTGATTTGCTGAGCTATACCATATCATTTTATAATGACTACAATATAAAAGACAAAATATTGTTAACTTTAAAAAAAATTATTCTGCAACATTGAAATGCTATTTCAGTAAAGATTAGCATCAACTTGAGGAAGGAGATTGAAGTTTACAGTAATGCTTCTGCACAGCAATTTTACAAATTACAAAAGGGATTATATTGTGTTGAGCACAATTTCTTAATTTGAAAATGTGAGGCAAATTCATTGTGGTGTATGCTATCTATTATTGTGAAAAAGATACATGAGGCAGACACCTACAGTATTATAATAGGTCAATAGCATTGTAACAAATGGTCTTAAATTGAATGTTTGTGAATTGTGGTATACCAATGGTGATCTACTGAATTCGGCTCTGAAGCTCAATTATGTCAAAATTCATTAACATATCAAGTTCTCTTCTACACATATCTTCATGATACACATTATAACATCCATAAAATTAAATTAAAAATATCAATCACAAGTCAAAGTTTAAAATTGACGAATTGAAGATCATATAAATTTTCAACTGCCGCATATCATTTGGTCAACTGATTAACAAACAGTGACCATATTAAAATAGGGTCTGGGACTGTAGACCATAAATGATTATATAACTGTGTTCAAATTAGATTACAAATTTTGTAATTGTGAAGTTTCTTCTCTATTGTTAGAACATTAATTAAATTTATTCCTTCTCATTATCAGTAATGTTAGAAATCCAGATATTATTCTCAATATACATGAACTCAGAATTGTTGACAGCATTTTTTTAGTGTGAATGACAAGGAATAATAAAATTGCAGTTCATTCAAGGGGTTCAAACAGTGCCATATATTGCAAGGTTAAAGCTACAGAAAGAAAGATGGAGTTGTAATGTAGACATTTAATTTCATATTTTCCATTGCTGAGTTAGGGTAGTTTTAAAATTAGGAAATGATATTTGGTTCCCATTTGCTACCAATGATTATATCATTTAATTCCAGATTAGTTTACTGCATTGGCAGGCAAAAATGTGAGCTTCATTTTAGATTCAGTTTCTACATGGTTTGGCAAAATGTTTTACCCTGAAGATTAAACTAGCATTCCATGCCAATATCAGACAGACAGTTCCATTTCTCACAGTAGTCGTTAATCTCCATCACCTCTGTTACTGAGGTTCCCCAGATTGTTAAATTTTGGACTCTTGGTTCTTCATACCCACAGGGAGCTGGATTGAGACAAGCCAAATTCATTTAAACTAAGACTCTCAAAAGCCATCAAATACAAGGGAAGAATCTTATTTTAATTCTCTAGCATGGATATGAATCCAGTTCAAAAAGATGAATGAACAGTGTTCTAAGCCAATGTAACATTTGTCATTTAAGTGCAGCCAAATTAATCTTTTTTGTGTGAGCCTGATGACAGTGCTCTAATAAAATGGTTGCTCAGCTTTTAGTAACCTCAATGATCCCACCTTTTGAATCTGAAGACTCAAAGTCGATTCCTAATTCTTTTATTGATGCTAAGTAACACAAAGATGGTTGAAATCCAACATGTCTAGTTTATTTTGTAATTACTCCAAATGCATGAGCATTGGAGGAAAAAAAAAGCACAAGGGCCTTTGAATGGAAATTTTCATTGAAATCTGTTTTCAATGAGCTGAAATAAATTTCTTTTGATTTTATGTTTTATTTTGTCTGGTTCTAATGTCTTGGTTCATATCTGGCTTTTTTTAAAGATGAACTCCACTTGTTAGAAAATACCAAATGTTGGTGTACTAATGATTCTCCCCTGTTATTCATAAAGTAATTCCATTCTGATTGGGAAACATTACATTGCAGGATCATGACTTTGATATGTGCTGCAGGGTAGTTTCATTCCTTGATTCTTTTGCATTTCGAAACCAAAGCCTTTGGCATTGATTGCATATGGTTTCTGCCCCCCAAAAATTAAATGTAAATTTATTTAAAAATGTGCATTGCATGAGCAACATTTACATGTGATATAGATATTCATATTCATACATGTGAAATTAAATCTGATGTGATTGCTCTTTATAAAATGGAGACAATAAATATCTGGGAGAGATTACAGGCAGCTATGTATTTTATCTAGGATTTCAATGGATAGAAATGAATGATTTTCACCTGACATCTGAGTGTTGAGGTGAAAGTAGTAGTTTGGAATCAGTTCCATAATATTTTTCTTTAGCTTGCTGGGATTTAGTTTGATTTTAGTTTTGTTGCAGTGGGGTTTTTAAATGCCCAGCATGCTCTTTGTAATTGGAATTGAAGGACTAACAGTTGTCATGAATATATATAAAAAACCACAACAGCTCAGTATGGAGGAGACTATGAATTCCACTCTCATGTGTCTAGGAAAACAAAAATAAATTCACCAAGTTAGATCTGGCAAATTTAAGAATGCAATGATGAGGATTTTACTATAAAAGTAGACCAATTCATTCATACCACAAAATTTCCTCTTTGTTGCCCCTCTGCCTGAACGATGAGTGAGATAACTTGATTATGGCCTCACCTGCTCATCATTCACAGTAAACTTCAAAGGGCTGATGAGCATATGGCACTGTTTTCACCTGTCATGATGCAGGAGATGCTTAATAGAAGGAAGTGGTGGAGGATGGTGGAAGATGAAAACTAGTTTTTCCCTCTGGTGTAGTTTTCCTCTGGAATGGGAACAAAGTATAATTCGTGTAAATATCCCGTGAAAATACAATTTCACCAATCCATTTTTTTTCAAATTTTATTTAAAAGATATTTTAAAAACAAAATACAATCAAATAACAGCATGAAATTTTTAGATACATGAAGAAAAACCCTCCCCACCCTCCCAGCCCTTCGGCCAGCTCCCTTAAGGGGAGTCAAATACAAAAACAAAACAGAATATATAGAATATTTCAAAGTATTTTCAAATTCATATATTCTGGGGGCAGTGGGGAGGGGGATGGTGTGGCAAGGTGGCGTAGAGGGCAGACGTGCGGTCCTAATCCTCCTCAGCCAATTTTTTTTTAAACATCCATTTTTAAACTTTAATCTAAGTGTTTAAACATTTTATTTCTGCTTCTAAGTATATTAGTTGTCTATAATGGGGGCTAATATTAAAAAACCTAAGACTCAACTACAGAAAAAACTACTTTTTAAAAAGTGCTGAAGAACTGAGGCCTACCTGTCCAGCTGGAACCACAGAGCTGCCATCTGGAACCTCCAAGCCACAGAGAATTCCAGCCAGGTTAAACATTATGCCAGCACCGGTTTTGTTTCCACAAGATGGCACCGGCTTGTTGAAGAATTTGATTGACGTTGACCCGCATGTTCACGATGTCCGGCGCACAGGTGATCCAACAGAACAACGAACCCTTGGGCCTGCGCTGTCATTGGGGGAATCAGGGACATACAGGAAGGCGCTGGAGGCCACCCCTGCACAGCCCTTGGCTCTGCCAGGCATGCGCAGTGTTCCCAGGGTCCACAATTTATTGGAATGTGTGTGGGCTGCGGGGGGGGGGGGTCCGAGCGACAGCGCCCCAATGTAGTCGGGGTGCCATCGTCAGGTGTCCAGACCCGCAGCCGCACGGGAAAAGGCTCGACAATGATGGAACAAGAAGAGGACTTATCTTTCATGGCTAGTTCACAGGAATAACTGGAGGAGGAGTTTGTAGAAGGTGGGTCTCAAGATGTGCACTGGAACCCAGACTGAACTCTACTGTGTTGCAAGGGATTGCTTACTATATGGATACTACGTCTCAACAAATGACCCAAATGCAATCTACAATGTGTGAAGATTTATCTACGCTTAAGAGAGATGTTAATAAATGCCTTACTTCACTAGATGTTGTACAGGAAAATTTTAAGTTTGAGACAGCTTTTTCTGAATATAAAGAGCAAGTTCAATGTAATAAAGATAAAATAGACAAAATGGAAGAATCGTTAATGGACTGGGGAATTCAGAAGAAAGAATTATTGAAAAAGATTGATTCATTAGAAAATCAAAGCCTGAGAAATAATGTAAAAATTGTGGGCCTTCCGGAAGATATTGAAGGTGCGGATCCAATAAAAAAATTTAAGGACTGGATCCCTGAGATGTCGGGTAAAGAGTTCTTTCCAGGTGGTTTGGTATTGGAAAGGGCACATAGAGTGTCAAGGAGGAAACTGTTACCGGGACAACCATCACGAGCAGTTTTAATTTGGTGCCGGAATTATCAGGATAGAGAAATTATTTTGCGGTTGGTGGTACAGAAGGGAAAACAAAGTCAATCTCCAACAATGAGTCAGAACAACAGAGTTTTCTTTTATGCAGATTTGAGTCAAGAAATTATTAGACGTTGACATGAGTTCAATTTGGCCAAAGATATGCTGTTGAGGAAAGGATATAAATTTGCTTTTCGATACCCTGATGTGTTGAAGGTCTCTTATGGCAATTATCAGTTTCAATTTTTTGAGAATGATCATGATGCTTTGGTTTTTGCTAATTCATTACTGGATCTATGTAGTCAGGGAAGAATTTCGCCGTCATCATCTAAAAGAAGGGGCAATGGAAATGGAAAGAATGGGAAAGATGGGAAAAAGGAGGCTTTGACACAGTCTTAGTGATGTTTAAGATTCAAACCAATCTTTGGGACTGGAGTCCCAGGGCTGAATATCTCCATGACGTTGAATTACATTATTATACATATTGTATTTCTGGCTGGCGGGAGGTGTGTGGCACTGATATCTTTGATAGTCATCTGCAACTACTGGGGTGGACCACACCCAGTTTTTTAGTGAATTACTATCTTTGGGTGTTTTTTTTTTCTTTTTCTTTTGTTTTTTTTTAGGGGAATTAATTGTATTCCTTTTTATATCAACTTTTAAAAATAATATTAGAGGAGGGAGAGTAGAATTTGTTTATCAGAAGAAGAATGACTTTTTGTACTAAGTGATTATATTGTTAGTTTATTAAAATGTCTAGTTGGAAATTTGCAACTTTTAATGTTCAGGGATTAACTAATCCAATTAAGCGAAAGCGAGTTTTAGCTTATATTAAGAAAATGAAAATTGATATTGCTTTTTAACAAGAAACACATCTGATTGAACAAGAACATTTGAAATTGAAAAGTGATTGGGTTGGTCGTGTTTTTTTTCTTCATTTAATTCTAAGGCAAAAGGTGTAGCACCTATTCTAGTTCATAAGAATCTACATTTTGAGTTACAGACTGTTGAGGGGAATGCTGGGAGGGTTTTAAAAGTGGACTGTAAAATCTTTAATGAACTTTGGACCTTACTTAATATCTAGGCAACTAATGTAGATGATGAATGTTTTATTTCAGACTCTTTTTTTGTTACTAAGTCAAGCTAATTAAAATATTCTAGTAGGGGGAGATTTTAACTGTGTTTTGGATCCATTGATGGATAAATCCCCAAAATATATTAGAAAATCAAAGATGGCAATACAAATTGGGGCTTTAATGAAAGACTTAAATTTGGTAGATATTTGAAGAAGGATTAACCCTACAGAGAAAGATTTTTCTTTTCATTCTTCCCGACATGATTCCTTTTCTAGAATAGATTTATTTTTAATATCAGCACATTTACAAGGAAAGGTATTGCAGGCAGATTACAAGAGTAGAGTTATATCAGATCATTCTTTATTTTTTTTTAAATGTTGACAGGATTTCAGGGTCTGAGTTACAGGGAAAGGTTGTGCAGACTGGGGCTTTTTTCTCTGGAGCGTAGAAGATTGAGAGGGGACTTGATAGAGGTGTTTAAGATTTTAAAAGGGACAGACAGAGTAAATGTGGATAGGCTTTTTCAATTAAGAAAGGGGGAGATTCAAACTAGAGGACATGGTTTAAGATTGAAGGGGGAAAATTATAAGGGGAACATGAGGGGAAATTTCTTTACGCAGAGGGTGGTGGGGATGTGGAATGAGCTTCTGGCAGACATGGTCGAGGCGGGATCATTGGTTACATTTAAGGAAAGACTGGATCGTTACATTGATAGGAGGGGACTACAGGGGTATGGACCAGGTGCTGGTCAGTGGGACTAGGAGAGTGGGGATTTGCTACAGCATGGACTAGTAGGGCTGAACTGGCCTGTTCTGTGCTGTAAGTGGTTATATGGAAAGATCGGAGGTGTTACGTCCATCTTATAGATGGAGGTTTAATACAATGTTGTTGAAAAAACCTGAGTTTGTTACTTTTGTTAAGAAACAGATTTATTTTTTTCTTAACTGAAAATGCTAATTCAGTTAAAAGTAATTTGTATTATGGGATGCTTTAAAGGCTTATTTAAGAGGACAAATAATTAGTTATTCTACTAAAGTTAAAAAAGGGTATATGGCTGAAATTCTTCAATTAGAAAAACAGATTGATGAACTGGAGAAGGAATTTCAGAAGGGAGTGACTGAAGATCAGAAAATAGCTTTGACTAGATTGAAATTGTGATATAATTACAGACATCAATTTGAATGTTTACTAATTGAACTAAGCAACGATATTATGAGTGGGGTGAAAAGGCGCATCAAGTTCTTGCGTGGCAGTTAAAGAAGGAACAGACCTCAAGGGTTATTAATGCTGTTAAAAAGAATTCAACAGTTATAAACCTCAGGAAATCAATGAACAGTTTTATTCATTTTATTCAAAAAATATACTTCTGAGGGGAGACGGGACAATAGATCTATTGATTCTTTTTTATCTACATTAAAGTTATCAACATTGGAAGAAGAGGATATTATAGATTTGGAAGCTCTGTTTACAGATTTAGAAATTAAGACCATTATGATGGAAATGCCTAATGGTAAGTCACCAGGTGATGATGGGTTTTCGGTGGAATTTTATAAAGTTTTTTATGAAGATTTATCTTTGGTGTTTGGGGAGGTATTACAATAAGTGACTGAACATTATGAGTTACCTGAATTTTGTTCTAGTGCTTTAATTACTGTAATTCTAACGAAAGATAGAGATCCGTTAAAGGTGCCTTCGTATAGACATATTTCCTTATTGAATGTGGACAATAAAATAGCTAAATTGTAAGCAAATTGGCTTGCTAAATATTTACCTAAATTGATACATGTAGACCAAATAGGTTTTATTAAAAATAGACATGCTTCAGATAACATTCTTTGATTAATTAGTTTGATCACTGCATATCAACAGCAACTGGTGGTTGCACTTGATGCAGAAAAAAGCTTTTGATATGGTCGAATGTAATTTTTTATTTTAGGGTTTTGGACAAGTTTAAATTTGGTCCCTTTTTTATTGGCTGGGTTAAAGCTTTAAATACAAACCCGACTGCTAGGATGGTGACAAATGGACAGGTTTTGTCACTGTTTAAATTGACGCGTTCTACTCGACAGGGTTGTCCATTATCACCAGCCCTGTTTGCGTTGGTCATTGAACTGTTAGCTCAATTAATATGGCAAAATGAACAGATACAAGGCATGAGAGTTCTGGATGAAGAGTATAAGATTAATTTATTTGCAGATGATGTTTTGATATATTTAACAAATCCAGAACAATCTTTGCCACATTTACAGGAATGTTTATTACAGTTCGGATCATTATCTGGATACAAAGTTAATTGGGATAAAAGTGAAATTTTACTGGTAGGGAAGGAGATTATTCAGTTTATAAAAATGTTATTAATTTGAAATGGTCAGATAAAATTAAATATCTAGGGATAACTGTGAATACTGAGTATCAATCTTTATATAAATTAAATTATGTTCCATTGTTGAAAAAGATAAAAGCAGA
The DNA here is from genome assembly GCF_036971445.1 of Narcine bancroftii. Lineage (NCBI taxonomy): Eukaryota > Metazoa > Chordata > Chondrichthyes > Torpediniformes > Narcinidae > Narcine > Narcine bancroftii. The sequence goes on from NC_091474.1 coordinate 192,281,515, forward strand.
CTTAATTAAGTGGAAGGACCTTCTGTTAACTTTAATTGGCTAGGTTAATTGCATTAAAATGAATATTTTTCCATGTATCCAATATTTTTTTCAATCAATACCATGTTATCTTACAAGGAATTTTTTTTTTCCCAGTATTTAAATCAAGTCATTAGGGAATTTTTATGGAAAGGTAAATTACTAAGGTTAGCATTAAATAAACTTACTTGGAAGTATTAATTAGGTGGATTGCAATTACTTCATTTTCAGAACTATTATGAAGCAGCCCAACTCAAATTTATTAGTGGTTTGATGGATTTGGATTGGCCTCCAAGTTGGGCTAAAGTTGAGATGGCATGTGTTTCTGAAACTGCAGTACATCAATTTATATTTCGATGGAATATAAATTTTTTATGGGAGTATAATGTCCCGATATTAAAATATCTATTGATGCTATGGACAAAATAGAATAAGATTATAGGATCAAAAGGTAAATTACCTATTTTAATGCCATTATATAATAATCTTATTTCTTTTTCATTATTTAATAGTCATTTAAAGAATTGGGATTTTAAAGGTATAAAAATATTGCACGATTGTTTTGTAAAGGTCAATTTTTTTTCTTTTACTCAATTGAAAGCATTTTGATATTGCTGAAAATTCTTTATTTGTTTACTATCAACTTCAGTCGTTGGTAAAAAATATGTATGGTAGAGAAATGATTTTACCTGTATTGTTGGAATTCGAGTCTTTGATTTCTTCTATGCCTAAAAAGGGTTATATTTCTTTTATGTATCAAGTATGACAAGATAATATGGATAAGCTGGAATGGGAGAAATTTAAGCTTAAATGGGAAAATTACTTTTGTTTTTCCTGAAGACTACTGGATGGATATGTGGCATGACAGTGTTACTAGATTGACGAATATACGATATGGAATGGTTAATTATAATTTTTTGCATTAGTTTATATTAAACTCCTGAGAAATTGAAAAATTATGGATTTAGTAATTCAGATTCCTGCTTTAGATGTGGTATATGTGTTTGAACTTTTTTTTTGTTAAACATGGTGTTTGGTCCTGTACATATGTACAACCATTTTGGGAAGAAATTAAGTTAATTTTGGAAAAATTGTATAAATTTGTTACAATTAGATCCATCCATTTTTTTAATTGGGTTATGTGATTCCTTTAAAGGGATTTGGATTGGAAAAATTTCAAATTGCTTTTGTATATTTAGCATTGTCTATAGCTCCAAAATGTATAGCAAGTACATGGAAAGATAACAGTTATGAATATAATGCGATGGCATAATGAAATGAAAGCTTGTATTATTATGGAAAAAAATGTTCTGCATGATAATTATTCTTTTTTTTGTTAAAAAGTGGTCATTATATTTGCAATATATGCATTTAGATGTACTTTGATTTATTTTATTTTATAGTTATTTTTTAATATTTGGCTCTCCATAAGAGAACTGGCTAAAGGGGTTGGGGGGGGAGGTGGGGTTTCTTTTAAAAATCTATTTATTTATTTTACTCTTAATTTTATATATATATCTATCTATATCTTGTTTGGACTGTATTTTGTATGATTACTAATAATTTTTCAAATAAATAAAGTTTTAAAAAATTCATATATTCCAAATAAGAAGACCACATAATTAACAAAGAAGGATTATCATGCAAGTTACATGTAATTTTTTCCAATGGAATACAAGCTCTTAATTCATTATGCTAACGTACTATATTAATCTCCACATTATCTTTCCAAGTACTAGCTACATATTTTCATGCTACAGATAACGCTAAGCGTACAAATGCAATTTGAAATTTATCCAACCCCAATCCCTTTAAAGAGACCATATAGCCCACAAAAAAAAAATTCGATGGGTCTAATGTAATTTAATCTTAAATAATTTTTCCAAGACCAATCTAATTCCTTCCCAAAATGGTTGTACTTTAACACAAGACCAAACAGCATATAAAAAGGTTCCAGTACATAGTCCACACTGAAAACAAGAGTCCAAATTATTAACCCATACTTTTTCAATTCTCTGGAGTCACATATAACTGATGTAAAAAATTACAATTAACCATTCCATATCTTACATTCGTCAATTTATTTACACTGTCGTGACACATAACCTCCCAATTATCTTCAGGAAAAATATAACTAAAATCACTTTCCCATTTAAGCCTAAATTTCTCCCATTCCAGTTTATCCATCACATCTTGTAACAATTGATACATATCCAAAATACAACCTTTCTTTGGTATAGAGGAAATCAAAGACTCAAATTTCATCTCTTTACCATAATTATCTTTTATCAAATCTCTGAGTTGATAGTACACAAATAAAGAATTTACAGAAATATCAAATTTCTCCCTCAATTGATTGAAGGAAAGAAACTGTCCTTCAAAGCAATCCTGAACTATCTTTATACCCTTTGAATTCCATCTCTTTAAATGATTATTAAACATTGAAAAGGGAATAAGTTGATTATGATATAACATTATTTGAATTGATAGTTTACCCTTCGATCCTAAAACCATATTTCTTTTACCCCATATCTTGAACAAGTGTTTTAATACCAGCATATTACATTCCCACAATAAATTCATATTCCATTTAAATATGAACTGATGTACCTCAACTTCAGAAATACAAGCCATTTCCACCTTCGCCCAACTCAGAGGTTGGTCCATATCCATCAATCTACTAACAAATTTCAACTGAGCTGCTTCATAATAATTTTGAGAATGAGGTAATTGAAGACCACCCAATGCATATTTCCATGCAAGTTTAAGTAAAGCTACTTGTGCCAATTTCCCCTTCCATAAAAATTCCCGTACCATGCTATTCAAATCCTGAAAGAAACTCTTTGAAAGTAAACAAGGTATCGACTGAAACAAATATTGGATTTGAGGGAAAAGTATTAATTTTAATACAATTTACTCGACCAATTAACATTAATGGAAGATCTTTCCTTTTAATCAAATCCATTTTAATAAAGGAACATAATTTATATAAAGATTGGTAATCTGCATTTACTATTACTATTACAAATATTTAATTCTATCTGACCATTTCAATTTTATAATATTTTTATATTCCAAATAATCTCCTTCCCCAACTAGTAATATTTCACTCTTATCCCAATTTACCTTATTTCCAGATAACTCCAAATTTCAGCAAGCAATCTTGCAAATATTTCAAAGACTGCTGCGGTTCAGTCAAGTAGACCAACACATCATCCGCAAATAAATTAATCTTATATTCATCATCTGCAATTCTCAACCCTTTAATCTATCATTCTGTTGTATTGTCTGAGCTAACGGTTCAATAGCCAATGCAAACAAGGCTGGTGATAATGGACAACCTTGCCAAGTCGACCACATTAATTTAAATGGTAAAGAAGTTTGACCATTTGTCACCACCTTAGCAATTAGGTTTTTATATAAAGCTTTAACCCAACCAATAACACAAGGGCCAAAATTAAACTTCTCTCACACCTTAAATAAAAAATTCGATTCAACCCTATCAAAAGCTTTTTCCACATCCAGTGCAACTGTCTAGGGTTACTGTCTAGATGCGTTGAACAATGTGATCAATCTAAGAACGTTATCAGTCGCATTTCTATTATTAATAAGACCTGTTTGATATGCATGTATCAACTGAGGTAAATATTTAGCAAGTCTATTCACTAATACTTTTGCTATAATTTTATATCTATATTTAGTAAAGAAATAGGCCTATACGAAGATACTTTCAATGGATCGCTATCTTTCTTTAAAATCACAGTAATTATAGAATTCAAACAAGATTCCGGTAACACCTGATCCTCAGTTATTTGCTGTAGAACATCTCCAAATACAAAGGATAAATCTTCATAAAATACTTTATAAAATTCAGCTGAAAATCCATCATCCCCTGGTGACTTCCCATTCGGCATCTCTTGTATAGCTTCTTTAATCTCAAAATCTGTAAATGGAGCTTCTAATTCCCTAACCTCCTCCTCTCCTAAAACAGGTAAATTTAATTTAGATAAATAATAATTAATAGAACCACCTTCCTGCTTTCCCTCAGAAGTATATAATTGTTGATAAAATGAGTAAAACTGCTCATTAATTTCCTGAGGTTTATAGGTAACTATTGAATTCTTTTTAACAGCATTAATAATTTGTGATGTCTGTTCTGTTTTTAATTGCCATGCTAACACCTTATGAGCCCTCACCTAATTCATAATAATCGATTAATTAAATGCTCATACTGATAGGTTTGTAGTGTATTATAACAGTTTCAACTTTGCTGAAGCTGCCTTTTTATCTTCTGTAACATTTTTCAGAAATTCCTTTTCCTACTCAGTAATTTGTTTCTCAAATGTTAAGCTTTCTGCCACGTATTGTTTTTTTAAACTTACGTAGTATAACGAATAATTTGCCCATGCAAATATGCTTTCAAAGCATTCCATAATACAAAAGTACTACTTACTGTATTAATATTCTCAGGCAGAAATAAAGCAATCTGTTCCTTAACAAAAGTAACAAATTCTGCTTTCTTTAATAGCATTGTATTAAGCTGCCGTCTATAAGACAATGGACTTGCACAAGAAAAAATCATAGAATGATCTGATATGACCCGGCTTTAATATTCAGCTTGGAGTACTCTACCTTGTAAATGTTTCGATACAAAAAAAACTATTCTAGAAAATGAATCATGTCTAAATGAATGAAAGGTGAAATCTTTCTCTGTAGGATTTACTCTCATCCAAATATCAATTAAACTCAAATCTTTCATCAAGGCCCCTATTTGTATTGCCGTCTTTGATTTCCTTACATTTTTCAGAGACCTATCCAACAAAGAATCTAAAACACAGTTAAAATCTCCCCCAGCCAAAATATTTTCCTTGGCCTGATTTAACAAGAAAAAAAGCCTCCGAAATAAACCTTTCATCATCCACATTAGGTGCGTAAATATTTAACAAAGTCCATGATTCAGCAAAAATTTTGCAATTCAACTTCAAAACCCTCCCTGCATTACCTTCAAAGGATTCTAATTCAAACAGTAATTTCTTATGAATTAAGATCGCTACACTTCTCGCCTTGGAATTGAAAAAAGAAGAAAATACATGACCAACCCGATCTCTCTTCAATTTCATATGTTCTTTTTCAGTCAAATGTGTCTCTTGCAAAAAGCAATATTGACTTTCATTTTTTAAATACAAGCCAATACCCATTTATGCTTAATAGGATTATTCAATCCCTGGACATTAAAAGTTGCAAAGTTCAAATTAGACATTTCAGTAAAATCTCTACTATAAAATATTACTCCCCTTTCTAATTCCCTAAATATTCTAAAACATCCCCCTATATAAAAATACCACAAAAGCAAAAAAAAACTTGCCCTCAGTAAGCTACTAAAAAGTAGTAACTCCCTAAAAATCTGGGTGTAGTAAAACTCACTAGTGGCAGACGACTATCAGGTCTCACTGTCATTCACCCCAAAGTAATTATTCAGATATATTCAACCCAGTGATTCCAATCCCAATGATTGTTCCGGGTTTTCAATATCAAGAAGACTTTGCATCAATTCAACCTTCTTTCCATTCTTTCCATGTTTCCCATTCTTTCCATTCCCATTTACCCTCCTTTTAGGCGACGATAATGGTGACTGACCATTACCTCGCAAATCTGGCAACGAATTAGCAAAAATTAATGCATCATGATCATTTCAAAAAATTGAGAATGAAAATTTTCATAAAAAACTTTAAGTACAGCCAGGTAATGAAAGGCAAACTTGTAATCCTTTTGCCACAACATTTCTTTAGCTAAATTAAATTCTCGGCGCCTTCTAATAATTTCTTGACTTAAATCGCATAGCAAAACACTCTGTTATTTTGAACCATCATTGGACTCTGATTTTGCTCTGCCTTCTGCACCACAATTCATAATATAATTTCTCTATCTTGATATTTCAAACCACGAATCAAAACTGCCCTCGGTGGGTGACCTGGGAACGGTTTTTACCTCAATGCTCTATGCGCTCAATCCAACTCTAGACCATCTGGAAAAAAATTCCTTACCCAGTACCTCAGGAATCCATTTCTTAATTTTTTTTTTTTTTAATAAACAGATCTGAACATTCCACATCTTCTGGAAGACCTACTATTTTAACATTATTTCTTCGACCTTGTTTCTTTTTTTTTTATTTTTCACACCATAAATCACAATAGCCATGATATACACTTTTTCTTTTTCACACATTTACAGTGACTTTTTCTCCCCCTCCCAAGCAACCCCCCCCACCCCCCCATCCATTTTAGGTATACAATCTAGGTTGCATTAATTCAGTCAGATAATGTTGTCATTCAACAAAAATACACCAGAAATTCTACAGAGTCCATTCTTTTCTTTCCTTCTCCTTCCATCAACTTAGGTAATGTTTGTCCCCGGTAGGTTTTCGCTATTGTATTTAATGTAAGGCTCCCATATTTGTTCGAATATTTCAATATTATTTCTTAAACTATATGTTATTTTTTCTAATGGAATACATTTATTCATTTCTATATACCATTGTTGTATTTTCAAATTATCTTCCAATTTCCAGGTTGACATAATACATTTTTTTGCTACGGCTAGGACTATCTTAACAAATCTTTTTTGTGCATCTTCCAAGTCAATTCCAAATTCTTTATTTTTTATGTTACTTAGGAGAAAGATCTCTGGATTCTTTGGTATATTGTTTTCTGTTATTTTATTTAATATCTGATTGAGATCATCCCAAAATTTTTCTACTCTCTCACATGTCCAGATTGCATGAATTGTTGTTCCCCTTTCTTTTTTACATCGAAAACATCTATCAGATACTGTTGGGTCCCATTTATTTAACTTTTGCGGTGTAATGTATAGTCTGTGTAACCAATTATATTGTATCATACGCAGCCTCGTATTTATTGTATTTCTCATCGTTCCAGAACATAATTTCTCCCATGTTTCCTTTTTTATCTTTATATTTAAATCTTGTTCCCATTTTTGTTTAGTTTTACCATTTGTTTCCTCATTCTCCTTTTCTTGCAGTTTAATATACATATTTGTTATAAATCTTTTGATTAACATTGTATCTGTAATCACATATTCAAGGTTACTTCCCTCTGGTAAACTCAAATTGCTTCCTAATTTATCTTTCAAGTAGGATCTCAGTTGGTAATATGCCAGCGCTGTATCTCCAGTTATATTGTACTTATCTCTCATTTGTTCAAAGGATAAGAATCTACTTCCTGAAAAACAATTTTCTATTCTTTTAATCCCTTTTTTTTCCCATTTTCTAAAGGAAAGGTTGTCTATTGTAAAAGGGAGTAGCTTATTTTGCGTCAATATTAGTTTTGGTAATTGATAATTTGTTTTATTTCTTTCTACATGAATCTTCTTCCATATATTGAGGAGATGGTGTAATACTGGAGAAGTTCTATGTTGTACCAATTTTTCGTCCCATTTATATAATATGTGTTCAGGTATCTTTTCCCCTATTTTATCTAATTCTAATCTCGTCCAGTCTGTTTTTTCCCTTGTTTGATAAAAATCTGATAGGTACCTTAATTGTGCGGCTCTATAATAATTTTTGAATTTTGGCAATTGTAAGCCTCCTTGTTTATACCATTCTGTTAATTTATCTAGTGCTATCCTCGGTTTCCCCCCTCTCCATAAAAATTTCCTTATTATTTTCTTTAACTCTTTGAAGAATTTTTCTGTCAGTTGTATTGGCAATGCCTGAAATAAGTATAGTATCCTTGGAAAAATGTTCATTTTAATACAGTTTATCCTTCCTATCAGTGTTAGTGGTAGCTCTTTCCAATGCTCTAAATCGTCCTGTAATTTTTTCATTAGTGGATTGTAATTGAGTTTATATAATTGGCCTAGATTTTTGTTTATTTGTACACCTAAGTATCTTATTGCCTGCATTTGCCATCTGAATGGGGATTCCTTCTTAAATTTTGAGAAATCCGCGTTATTCATAGGCATTGCTTTACTTTTATTTATGTTTATCTTGTATCCCGACACTTCTCCATATTCCTTCAATTTCTTATATAGTTCTTTTATTGATAGTTCTGGTTCTGTTAAGTACACTATCACATCATCCGCAAATAGACTGATTTTATATTCCCTGTCTTTTATTTTTATTCCTTTTATATTATTATCTATTCTTATCAATTCTGCTAGTGGTTCTATAGCTAGCGCAAACAATAATGGTGATAGTGGGCATCCCTGCCGCGTTGACCTGCTTAAGTTAAATTGCTTTGATACATGTCCATTTACTGTCACTTTCGCTAACGGTCCCTTATATAATGCTTTAATCCAATTAATATACTTCTTCGGTAAACTGAATTTTTGCAATACTTTGAACAAATAATTCCATTCTACTCTGTCGAAGGCCTTCTCTGCATCTAAAGCAACTGCTACTGCAGGTGCTTTATTTCCTTCTACTGCATGAATTAAGTTAATAAATTTACAAATATTGTCTGTTGTGCGTCTTTTTTTGATAAATCCAGTTTGGTCTAAATTTACCATTTTCGGTACCTGTTCTGCTAATCTGTTTGCTAATAGTTTAGCTATTATCTTATAATCTGTGTTTAGCAAAGATATTGGTCTATATGACGCTGGTGAGAGTGGATCTTTCCCTTGTTTTAGTATCACTGTAATTATTGCTGTTTTACATGAATCTGGTAAGTTTTGTGTCTCATCAATCTGGTTGATTACATCCAGGAGGGGCGGTATTAATAGGTCTTTAAATGTTTTGTAGAATTCTATTGGGAGTCCATCCTCTCCTGGTGTCTTATTATTTGGTAATTTTTTTATTATCTCTTGTATTTCTACTGTTCCAAATGGTTCTGTTAATTTATTTTGTTCCTCTATTTGTAGTTTTGGTAGTTCAATTTTAGTCAAAAATTCATCTATTTTCCCTTCTTTCCCTTCGTTTTCAGTTCGGTATAATTGTTCATAGAATTCTCTGAAGTTTACCTTAATTTCTTTTGGATTATATGTAATTTGTTTGTCTTTTTTCCTTGTTGCCAATACCATTTTCTTAGTTTGCTCTGTCTTAAGCTGCCATGCTAAGATTTTGTGTGTTTTTTCACCTAGTTCATAATATTTCTGTTTTGTCTTCATTATATTCTTCTCCACCTTATATGTTTGTAATGTTTCATATTTTATTTTTTTATCCGCCAATTCTCTTCTTTTGGTTGTATCTTCCTTTATTGCTAATTTTTTTTCTATGTTTACTATTTCCCTTTCCAACTGCTCTGTTTCCTGATTATAGTCCTTCTTCATCTTGGTTGCATAACTTATTATTTGCCCTCTAATGAATGCTTTCATTGCGTCCCATAGTATAAACTTATCTTCCACTGATTCCGTATTTACTTCAAAATACATTTTTAATTGTTTTTCAATAAATTCTCTAAAATCCTGTCTTTTAAGTAGCATGGGGTTTAATCTCCATCTATACATTCTTGGAGGGATGTCCTCTAGCTTTACTGTCAGTATTAAGGGTGAATGGTCCGATAGCATTCTCGCTTTAAATTCTCTTTTTCTTACTCTATAACAAAAATAGGTCTATTCTTGAGTATGTTTTATGTCTAGTCGAGTAGTATGAGTATTGCTTTTCTTTTGGGTTTTGTTTCCTCCATATGTCCACAAGTTTCATTTCTTGCATTGATTTAATTATAAATTTGGTTACTTTGTTCTTCCTGTTAATTTTTTTCCCCGTTTTATCCATATTTGGATCCAAATTCAGATTGAAATCCCCTCCTATTAGTATGTTCCCTTGCGTATTAGCTACCTTCAAAAAGATATCTTGCATAAACTTTTGATCTTCTTCGTTAGGTGAATATATATTAAGTAGATTCCAAAGCTCCGAATATATCTGACATTTTATAATATATCTCCCTGCTGGATCTATTACTTCCTCTTCTATTTTAAATGGCACATTTTTGCTAATTAATATAGCCACTCCTCTTGCTTTTGAATTATACGATGCTGCTGTTACATGTCCTACCCAATCTCTCTTTAATTTCTTGTGCTCCAATTCAGTTAAGTGTGTTTCTTGGACAAATGCTATATCTATTTTTTCCTTTTTCAGTAAATTTAGTAGTTTCTTCCTTTTAATTTGGTTATGTATTCCATTAATATTTAAAGTCATATAGTTCAGCGTAGCCATTTTATATTTTGTTTATCTTCTCTTTCTGTTTTTCCATCATTACCTTTCCTCCTTTTCCATTTCTGTTTTCTTATTTTCAACTCTTTACAAGACAACATTCCTACAACATCCAACATTTTCCTTATTCTCCTATTTCTATCTTCTTTATCCCCAATCTCCCCTTCCCCTCCTGAGTTGTCCTTTATCCCTTGTCGGACAACCACATCTCCCCTCTCCATTTGGATTTGCGAATCCACTTGCAAGCGTCAACTGATTTTGCAGTGACCGCTCTTTTCCCCCACCCAGCCCCCCCCAGAAAAGATTTCACTTTTCATATGTCACAAAGGTCACTCTTTTAATTCCCTCCTTATTCTCTCTATTCCATTACCTTCCCTTATTAATTCTTGTCTATACTATCTATATTTTCCTCTAATTACAGATACTTTCACGTATGCACATTGTCTCTATTCACTCTTATACCTCTTTACCCGCATACATATCAATCGTGGTCATTTTTACCCTCATTACCCGTCTTCATCCCTCAGTCTATTTTTGTCTTTACCCACATACATATCAATCGTGATCATTTTTACTCTCATTACCTGTCTTCATCCCTCAGTCTATTTTTGTAATTGTTCTGCAAATTTTCGTGCTTCTTCTGGATCCGAGAACAGTCTGTTTTGTTGTCCTGGAATAAATATTTTCAATACCGCAGGATGCTTCAGTATAAATTTATACCCTTTCTTCCATAAAATCGCCTTTGCTGTATTGAACTCTTTTCTCTTCTTTAGGAGTTCAAAACTTATATCTGGATAAATGAAGATTTTTTGCCCTTTATACTCCAGTGGTTTGTTGCCCTCTCTTACTTTTTCCATTGTCTTCTCCAGTACCTTTTCTCTTGTAGTATATCTTAGGAATTTTACTACAATAGATCTTGGTTTTTGTTGTGGTTGTGGTTTAGAGGCCAATGCTCTATGTGCCCTTTCTATTTCCATTTCTTGCTGTAGTTCTGGACATCCTAGGGTCTTAGGGATCCACTCTTTTATAAACTCCCTCATATTCTTGCCTTCTTCATCTTCCTTAAGGCCCACTATCTTTATGTTATTTCTTCTGTTATAATTTTCCATTATATCTATTTTTTGAGCTAGTAGTTCTTGTGTCTCTTTAGTTTTTTTATTAGATTCCTCCAATTTCTTTTTTAAGTCTTCTACCTCCATTTCTGCTGCTACTGCCCGTTCTTCCATCTTGTCCATTTTTTTCCCCCATTTCTGTTAAGGTCATATCTATTTTATTCACTTTCTCTTCTGTGTTGTTTATTCTTCTTAAATCATTGAATTCCTGTGTTTGCCATTCTTTAAATGACTCCATGTATCCTCTAACAAGAGCAAGTATATCCTTTACCTTGCCTTTCCCTTCATCTATTTCACTGTATTCTTCCTCTTCTTCTTCCTCTGGGTTGGCCATCTGTTGTTTCTTTGTTGCCCTTTCCTTCTCTTCTTTCTTGTTTCTATTGTCTTCTGTGGTCTCTTCTTGCTGCAGGTGTTCTGCAGCTGTCGTTGCCGGCTGTGGAGATCGACTCCCCAGCTGGTCCCCCCCCTCCCGTCGGTGTGTTTTTTTTCTTGCGCGGTTGCGCACTTTTACTCGGCTCTGTGAGCCATTGTTGTAGTTCTTTTTCTACCGACCTGAGGTAGCGGGCTCCTCTCTCCACAGCGGGCCTCTTTGGACAGGTAAGGCCTTCACCTTTTTCCTCCGTTGTCTTCTCTTCCTCTCTTCTTACCGTTTATTTTGATTTTTCTTCTTTTGTCTCCATCTTCTTTCCACCTTTATACTCACTTTTCTTTAACTTTTATTTCTGTGCCTTTGTATTTTCTCTTGTTTTTCCCGACTTTTCTGGAGAGGGCTGGAGTTCTCCGTCCGGCCACTACTCCATCACGTGACTCCTCCGACCTTGTTTCTTTAATGAATCAATCTTCTTCAATAATTCCTTCTTCTGAATCCCCCAGTCCACAAAAGAGCCCTTCACGTTTTCCATATTACGCTCTACTTGATTCTTGCATTCAAAAAAAAAAACTTCTGCAATTTTTTTTAAATTATCCTGTACAGTATCTACTGTTTTTATACATCTACTAACATCACTTTTAACTACAGTCATATCTTTCTTCATAGAAGTAATCTCTTTACACATATTATTCATTTTAGTTTTCACTTCCATAAATTCTTGGTTTATCTGAGTAGACATTGACATGTTTTCCATTTGATGAGCAATCCCTTCCAATATTGTAAACACAGAATCCATTCCAGGTTCCATCACTTCCTCTTGAGGCCTACCTTCTCTGGTCTCAGTCCCCATTTGTTCCTGTGTTAATTCCAGCAACGTTGAGCTTTCTTCCCCCTCTTCCAATGCAGCTGCAGGTCTGGACACCTGTCAACAGCGTGCAGACCTGGTCAGCCCACCATCTTTTGGGCTCCCCCACAGCCCACACCTTTTCCAATAACTCACAGACTCGTGACACACCACGCATGCCCGGCAAAGTCACCAACCACGCAGGTGCATCTTCTGACGTTATACTGCGCACCCCAGACCACCAGGCAATACTGCAGGCTCGCGAGTCTGTCCTCACTTGGCTGATCCTCTCAAGTTAGGGGCAGCCAAGCTCATCACTGAACCAGCGCCATCTTGCGAATGCGTGATCAGCACCAGTGTAATACTTAGCCGAGCAGGAGTCCTCTGAGGCTTGGGAGCTCCAATCGATGTCTCCGTAGCTTTGACTTGGTAGGTAGACCTCAATTCTTCAACACTTTTAAAAGGTAATTTCTTTTGCAATTGAGCTTTTAATTTCTTCACATTTGTAGCCATTTCAATCCTCCATTATTCCAAGGTCTGTAAATACTATTTTTTAACCACTTTTACAAGTTTTAAAATCAGGTATTTATAAGTCTTCCCTCTATGCCATCTTGCCACCCCCCACCTGTCCCAGTAATAAAGGCTCCATTTTATGTGTAGGATTCATCATTCAAAGGTCAGCAATTACATGAATTCTGATGACTGAGATAATTGCTTGATTATTCTCTTATTTGTTATTGGTAATCCATTTCTAGGCACCTGCTTGTATTATTCAGAAGTAAAACCAAATGGTTGATTGAGGGGTTGTTAATGGTGGAGAGCTATAGATATTGCTGCAGCCCAATATTCCACTCATCCTAGATAACTCACAGGGGAAATTTCAATTCCAATCCTCTGCACTTGGTAAGAATTTTTTTAAAAACTATGATATAAGCAAGCCAAATTATTTCTTGTTATCAGTAACTGATTATTGCATAACTACTTGAATGAATACTGTTTGATCACAAGACTGTTATCACCCACAGTTGGTGCAGAATACATTGATTATCATGGTTGATAGGGATGCCTTCTATTGTGATATAAAGCATTTTCACATCTGTACTAAATCTTTCCATAATACACAAGAATTATTGCTGCCCAGGAATGATTGCATGATAGCTGTCTCATCCTGTGATTTGAATACTAGTTACAAAATGCTTGTACATCTTCCTGCTGATTTATATTTATGTGTGGAATTGGATTATTGTTTTATGAAGTCTTTCATGTCACTATTCCTTTCAGACCAGGGACTCTTGAATATGTTTTTATTATAGTTGAGTTCTTGATTTTTTTGATATCTAGTCAGCCACCTGTTTTACCAAAGTTAATTAATCTTTTGTCAGCTCCCTCCAAGATTGAATGGGGCACTTAAATAATTGACTGCTCTGATAATTTAAACTAGTGTCTGCTAAAACACTTGTAAACTCTGTCATCTGAATGCAACTGGGCCTAGTACTGCAATACAGTTTTCTCTGGCCTACTTTTAGGTGAATGCACTTTCATGAAATAAATAAGGAAACCGATGAGTTGTGGAGGTTGGAATGGTGATGCACTCAACCAGAGGTTTCCACTTTGTCTCCAAAGGATCTGATGAGACATTGCAGGCATCTAAATTGAATTAGCTGAGATGAGTGTGAGCTCCAACCTAATGAGAGGAGAGACCAAAATTATAGCTTGATGCCTGGAAGAGAACATGAGCAGAGAGGAGTTGCAGGTGGTGAAAAGAGGGGATTGTTACACATGAGCATTAAGTTAAGATCATGAATAACTTTCCTCTTTGATTTAATGAACTTTTGCATATCAGATAAGATCATACCTCTTGCAGCTATCTGATTTAGTCTGCTGTGCTTGCGTTCATATACTGGAAAGTCGATAGTGCATAATAATTGATTTTGAAGGAGTGTTCTTTGTTTATTACTTGGATTTTATTTCTTTTCATCAATATGTCCTTGAAATGGAGAATTGCCCATGTTTGGGAGGCAAATTATATTATGGTCATGAAAGCCAAATAGATATGCTGCTCTGAACTTGGCAATATTTGAACAAAAGTTCAGTTCATACCTGCATGCTATAAATATTATGGAGCATCTTCAAGCAAGCCCTGGAAGGAAAACTGTAGAAGTGGATTTTTAGGTTGACATTTTAAAATACACCATGTTAGAATATAAATTATACAGTAAAATTTGAAAACCTCTTGGCATGTTATAATAAAACTCAAAAGACAATACTATTTTGATATTTCTGCAAGTCTTGTTTTTCTTTCTCTGAAAATAATCATGGATGAATTATATTCCCATCATAATCTTTTCCCATTCTGTAGATCACAATGCATTTCATTTTCTCGTTAATGTGCGCTTTCCTTCATCCCAAACATGCCAAAGCCTCTTTTTTTCAAAAATCTATCAAACCTTGATATGAGCACTTTAATTTATTGACTTTTGATTCAGGAAGGTTTTTATTTAGTAGACTTTCATTTTCAGTGATGTTCTAGAATATAGTACTGGAATTTGTTGTTTCCACCAGCCAAGGTATCACTTTACTGTTGCTACAGCTGTGTGGCATTAACTGCAGTCTGCTTTCAGTTCTGTGATCAGTGGAGTGTGTCACACTACACACCCAACCAAATGTGAGCTCTAGTGCACTGAAAAGAACCTGTCTTTCCTTTTGGCTTGATTGAACCTAACGAATGTATGTGCGAACTCCAATTATCAAGCGATCACCCGGAGGTGCACAGATTCATTAACCTCTTCTCAGCTTCTTCATGCCAACTTTGTGTCTTACTCTGGTTTTCACCAAGCCAACAATATTATTTCTTTTGCAAACATGCCAGAGTTCCTTCTTTGCCTCATCAGCTACTCCATTGATTAACCAAATGTATGTCATTTTAATTTTGTTTTCTAGATTTCTCATTTCAGAGATATCAAATGTTTTAACTGTATTCTGACCTCGTGGTTTTTAATATTCCATGTTCCAAGCACCCTGTGTGGTCCAAAGATTTACAATAGTACTTGGTTAAAATGACTGTCAGTCCAACATAAAAAGCCAGCTGCACAGATGAGCATTTGGGATTCTTAAATATGCAGCTTTGGAAGATTCAGCTATGGATCTTTACCAGTTCCAAAATCATTGTGGGATTGTAAAGAGACCACCAAAGAATCTGTCAGATTGAACATTTCAAGACCAGATTGGGATATTTATTCAGTGTCAATACTTAATCACTTTCTCTGGAGTTATCAAGGTCAAATTTTCCCTGCTGATTTCCAAAGATGTCCCCAAAAATGGCTGCAATGCCAAGGCAAAATAGAAATGAATCCCCTGCTTCTAATCCACATTTGAACAGCATGGCAGCTAACATTCTGCTATCCATATCTGACCATTGTAGAAACAAAAGCTTTGTAACTGGGTAGAAATGAGCAACAGAAAGCTTTCTGCATATTATATAGGTCTCTCTCTATTGTTTTTTTTTGGGCAAACTTATTTGCACATTCATGATGTATAAATCCCACACATGCCAGGTTTTACTGGCTGGAGGGTGTAGTTTCAGAAAGGTGACATTTATAGAGGTACTTCAGTCTCTGGGATCAAAAAGGCAATGATGGCCTTCCATCCTCACTCAGAGATCTGCATTCCTGGTCAATCTGTTCCTTTATCCAGTGGGTGCAGCAAGAAATAGTGCAGAGAAGAGGGATTCTATTCACTCAGACTGCCATGTCTACCTGAGAAAAATTGAAAATGGGACATTCAGATAAATAGATGAAGGGACCATCAGCACTTTTAAAAATTTATATTAATGAAACAAAACTTGCATATTTAAACTTTCAAGATGCAATGCCATTAAGAAAACAGGTGCAATAGCCTTGTGTTATGTAAGAGTTACAAATTAACTAAACTGTCACTTGTGTCATTGTGCAGGTTATACCAGTTAGTGCTAATTATTCCACTTGCATTAAGCAATCTCATTTGAAGACTACTATTCAATCTACATTCATTGTTCTTTTGAGATATGCCTTCGTAAAACCAAACCACACATTCCACACAGAAAAATTTGCTCATGCTACCACAGCAGCAAGGCATTTCTGTACAGGAAATCTAATCTGGGCCGAGAGAACAGATCAGGTAATGAACTGATTGGTCAGCTAAAGAAGTTAAACCAAGAGAATGCAACATGAAGTTCATCTAAGTAAGAAGGAAATCAATTATGTTCTTTAGAGAATTGTTAGAAAAAGGAGTTAACATTTGAAAATTGGTATGTACCTAACATAATATCAATCTTTA
Source organism: Narcine bancroftii (assembly GCF_036971445.1). NCBI lineage: Eukaryota > Metazoa > Chordata > Chondrichthyes > Torpediniformes > Narcinidae > Narcine > Narcine bancroftii. The sequence goes on from NC_091474.1 coordinate 192,298,341, forward strand.
TAAGGAAACGTAAGGGTGGCTACAGACTAATGAACCAAACATCTGTCCTGGATAAAGTTATAGAAGGCATCCTGAATCAGAAGCCATAATGAAACATTTGGACAAGAGGGGCACAGGGTGAATATATGCGATTAAGTTTCCCCAAGTGCTTTTAAAAAAATCCAAGTTAATGCTGACGAAAGAGATTCTGCAGATAAGTAGATTTCTGCATGAATTCTGTTACAGTCCTCTAGAAATGCTTTGTTTACAATGTGACAAGGCAGAGTCGAAGGAAAACTTGTAATATGTTTTGCTTTTTAATTCTCAAGTTGCCTCCTGGCAGCACCATTTGTAGTTGCCAACTGGTATACAATTACAATTGGTCAATATTATTTGTACACTGTCCTTGGACATGTATTATATTCATTACCTGACCAATTAATAAAAACACTTTTTTTGTCATACTTCAAGTTCATTATCATCCGATTGCACAAACACAACCTGACAAAACAGCCTCACAAAATCTTGTGAAAATGGTATTGGTTGCCTGAAAGAGTTTATTTGTAAGAGTACGACAAGCAAACTCAATCAGATTAAAGGATTCATAGTGAAGATAACACTGGACATTTTTGATTTATTTTTGTTTCATGATATACTATGTACAGTAAAATCCCTGTTATTTGGAATTCAAGCAATCAGCAAAGAAATTGTGGAAACTAAATAGGTAAAAAATGCAGAAGTTTAAAACTGGCACGTCTTGCCACTAATTCACCAATCAAGCAAAGTGCAGCCTCAAACGACTGGAAAATTCATTTATCCGGCATTTACCAATCCCTAAAGGTGTTGGATACCAGGGCTTTTACTGTATTTACTAAAAACATTTTTTTGTTGTGTCTAATCAGAAATAGTCTCTATATGCTGTTCTTTTTTTATTAAGTTTATGCATCCTCTGAATTACCTTGCTCACTGATTTTCTTCATGACTTGTTATCAATAGAGTAATCCATAAATGGTTGTAAGTATATTAAATTATTTTTGTTTTTGCTGTTATTTATAATATTATGACAAACTACAAAACAATTATCCAAGAATGATGGAAATTGTCTTGTTATTGTGAGTTCATTTTATAACCCTTGTTACTTTGACAAATGACACAATTTCACGCACCATTTATGGAGTTTTATGCATAAATTTGATTCCTTTAGCCACAGCTTTTCATTAAAAATGTAACTAGATATCCTGCATCCTCACAACAGCTGAAACCGAGCTAGGTAGAGGAAGCTTGCCTAAGATAGCTTCAGTCAATCCTGCCTGCCCAACATAAGTTGATCCCACAATCTCCTTGTTGTGGGCAGAGTAATGGCCAGTACTCCAAAAGCATTGTACACAAAGTGTGATCTTATCCATGTGTAAATCTGAGTAGAAAACTGAAATCACCCTGGCTCAAATTGCCAACCCAGATTTGTTCTCAACCCCAGTATGAAATATTAGCTCTGCATTGCAACAGAAATAGCATAATCTCTTTGGACATAATTTGGAATGTGTAACTGAGACATTCCACACTTTTGTTTGAAGGGAGGAGTCCTTGCCCTGTAAATGAGTAAAGTGTTAGAGATAAAAGAAATAATTCTCTTGGCTCTAAATGCTCACTTTGATTTACAGGTGCATGAATTGCTCTCAGAAAGTCCATGAACGTTAAATAACTATTGATGCTTGTTGTACATAAGAAAAGCAACAGAAACATGTGGAAAATATAACTTTAAATAAGACCCAACATGCATGATACAAATGATAAATCATCTTCACTATTTTGTATATTTTTTTGTTTAATATAATATAATTAAATATAATGACATACAAAATGATAATTTGCTTCAATGATGTTTGCTAAATGGTAATGTAATGTATATTTTATATTTTTACTCTTTAGTTTATAACATAGCTATAAATTTTAAAATGTGCACCTGATTTTCAATTTGGTCATGACTGATGGTTGCTTAGTTCAAATCCAGTCACACCAACATATCAAACAGGAATATTTAAAATGTTGTGCAAATATCTTTCCCTCATGGCGGGACCCTCCACCTGAAGTGGAACATTGCGGGGAGCCATGGCGGACATCTTGCCACTCCTTGTGGTTGACGCCATCTTGTCTGCCCGTGGGCTAAGAGGGGAGAGTTGACATCAGCGTGGGGAGTGACATGGTTTCCAGAGTACAGACATCAATTGTTCTGGATCAGGCAATACCTCACCAATTAAATAACTCGATGATGGAGGTGAGAGTAAGTGGACATTTGACTGATTGCTTAGTAGACATGGTGCCAAGGAGAGCTTTATAAACTCTGCAATGGCTCTGTGATACAACTTAAGAGTGTACCTGATAGACTATCATATTTTCTTAGCTTCACACTCACACTCTACGATGATGCAGGGGTATTGTATTGTACATTGTATAGTAAAAGCAGGGGGGAAATTTCTGATTGTATGTACTGAAGGATTTGTGTCCTCCTGTGTTGCTGGGCCTGGATGTCCTCAGTCACCTTAAAAACATAACCATGGAGTACTCTGGCCCACTCACTCTAATCACAGTGTGGAACGAAAGTCCTAAATGTCAGTCACCACATGCGGTCTCTCCACCCTAAATATTGATTTCCCTCCATCCCCCCAACTGGTTCTGAACCTGACTCCTGGTTTCTAGCTACAAAGAGTAGGTGATACAATGCCGGGGATTGGGAATTTATCAGAGCCGAGACACAGCGGCTGCTCAAAGAAAACATAATTGAACCTAGCAACAGCCCACGGAGAGCCCAGGTGGTAGTTGTGAAAGGGGAAGAAAAGTCCAGGCTAGTGAATGACTACAGCCAAACAATTAATCATTTCACATTCCTGGACGTATACCCCCTCCCTCAAATTTCAGACATTTTAAACAAAATTGCTAAGTATTGGGCCTATTTGACCATCATCCTGAAAGCTGCATATGACCAGTTACCGATCCATTCCAATGACTGTTCCTACACAGCATTTGAGGCAGACGATTGGCTCTCTCAGTTTTGGAGGGTCCCTTTTGGGACTGGGGCTCATCATTTATGAGTGAAGAGCTACACCAGTATCTGCTCGTGAGGGTCATTGCCTCAAGAAGGACGACTAGCTACAATCCCCGTGGGAACGGACAAGTTGAAAAAGAGAACACGACTATGGAAGGCTGTGAAATTGGCTCTCCATTCCAAAGGCCTTCCAGACTCACATTGGCAAGAAGTCCTACCCACGGCGCTCCACTTCATAAAGTCACTCCTCTGCATGGCAACCAACACAACTCCTCACGAGCTTACGTTTACATTCCAGAGGAAATCCATATCTGGGACTAGTCATCTGGCCTGGCTGATGGCACCAGGGCCAGTACTGCTGAGAAAGCATGTGAGGAGGAGCAAGACAGACCCCCTGATTGAGAGGGTGCACCTGCTGCACTCCAACCCAACATATGCCTACGTGGCATACCCTGATGGCAGAGAGGACACTGTCTCGATCAGAAACCTGGCACCCACCAGAACTGAGGATCCAATGCCTCAAGTGTGCCAGGAACTACCAAGTACCTCACTCCAGGTCTCTGAGGACACTGCTTGGGAAATGGACCAATCCACTGACCCTGTACCACAGGGGGTCCAGGAAGATTGGAAAGTCCTCCAATACTTCAGCACTCAACCAGAAATACCAGACGCACTGACAGACTTAATTTGAAAATATTTTTTTTAAATGAATGGTCTCTGCTTTCACCTACAGGCTCAATTCTGAAGGAAGGGGTGAATGCAGTGAACTGGAATTCACTGTCTGTGTGTTGTTCCGATGGTTGGCTCCTCCCTGGCTCCATTCTCACCTACCCCAATATAAACCCTGGTTTTCCCGCTTTACCTCAGATTTACCCAAGTACTATTGTGTCTACTGGCCATTGGTTGTAAGTTATTAAAAGCATGTTTGTACTCGTCACTTGTCTCTCACTTGCGCATTCAGTTGTGCTACGGTATGTTTCAAGTTAATACATTTTAAGTTAAGCAGTGTGGGTTGTATGGTTTCCCTGATTAGTGGAAGTTATAGTCAAATTCTCTGTAGTGTTAAAATCTAGTGAATGCAACTGTGCAATACTTTATATTATTAAATTGTACAGCGCTCTCAATTATACAATGCCAAGTTCAGGTCTCTCGACACCTCCTTGTCACTGCTTTTGGTAAGGTCCGGCACCTAAAAAAAATTAGCACTGCACCCTGCATACAAATATATGAAAATAAAAAGTCAAAGATTCCAACAGAAGAAATCATATTGTAGAATAAGGAAATTGCAGAGAAATGAAATAACTATTTTGTGTCTAAATTCATGAGGAAAGGAACAAAGCCTATCAAAAATAGTGGGAGTGAAACACAAAAGTTTGCAGATGCAGTGATTGTCGTCAAAGCACAGAAATGCTGCACAGAAAAATGGTAGGAAGCTGCAGCTCCAGAGGAGCAGAAGAAATTATACAGTGAAAACAATGGAAAAAAATAACGAAACAAAAAGCTTGATGACCTTCACACAAGATTTTGAAAAAGGTGGCTACGGAACTTAACAGATACGCTGGTTGTCAATTTTCCAGATTACAGAGATTCTAGAATAATCTCACAGATTGAAAGGAAACAAATATATTCGTACTGTTTTAAGAATCAAGAGGAAAAAAAGAACTGCAGATCATTTAGCCGAAATTAGTTGCAGGGATATGCTGGAATCAATTATAAAGGAAGTGGTAACAAGGTACTTGGCAAATAATAGAATTGAACAGAGTCACATGCATTTATGAAAGAGAAAGCATGTTTGACAACCCCTTTGGGTTTTTTCAAAAAGCCTATATCAGCAAAACAGTTAAAGGGGAATCAGCTGATGTGTTTTTTTTTGGGCCTCTCAGAACCACCTTAAAATGTGCCATACAAGTGGTTATTCAATAATGTGAGGTGACAAGGTGTTGCGGATAATAAAATGATGTGGATTAATGATTGGTTAAAAGTTGATGGTTAAGTTGGGAGGCTTTGACTAGTGAGGAGGCACGGTAAACATTGCGGGAGTACCTGCTCTTCATGACTTCTTTCAGTAATTTGAATTGGAGGGCAAATAGTAAAATTCTTATGATGTAAGTTGGGTGGAAGAGGAAGTACAAAGGATATAGGCAGCCTTGGTGTTCTGGCAAGGAGACTGTAGATGGAATATAATGTGGAAAATATGAAGTCATTCATTTTGTTAGAAAAATACATGTGTAGTTTTTAAAAGATGAGAGATTAATATTTGTAGATTGTTTGGATTGTCCTGGTATCTTTGTACATGTCACTGAAAGTTAAGGTACATGTACAACAAGCAATTATGAATGCTTCTTGTTTGAAAGTGTATGATTTGAGTGAATGGCTCCTGACTTGTTACTGCATTTATATAGGGCTCTTTTTAAAAACTACAGATGAAGAATATATTTACATTGAAGGAGTATGGTGAAGATACTTTAGATTGATTCCTTGGATGTTTTATCTTGTGAGGAGAGTTTGAAAAGATTGGGCGTGCAGTTTCTGGAGAATGAGAGATGATTTCATTAAAATATGCAAATTTCTTGCAGGGTTTGACAAGGTAGATATGGAGCTGATGTTTTTTTTTTGTTCACATTGAGGTGTCTAGGACCAGAGATCAGAATCATAAAATAATGGGTCAGCCACACAGGATTGGGATGAGAAGAAAGTTCTTCATTTGGAATTCTCTACCCAAGAAGGCTTAGGAATTTCATATGATTGGCAAATTAAAGAGAGACATTAGAGGCTTTTAGATATTAAAAGGATCACAAATTATTGGATTAGTGCTAAAAAATGACACCTAGGTAAAGGGTTAACCATCAAAAAGTGATCATATTGAACAATGGGAGAGAAACAATGGGCTGGAAACAATGGGCTGAATGTCATGCCTTTGGTTCTGTCGGACATCTTGTGTTCATGTGTATTCCTGTCACAGATAAATGCACCTGATTCTAACTGACATCATGACTGAGGATAGGGCTCTTTGTCTCAAGCTACCACTGACAGTCCCCGCCTTTTGGAATTTATGTCTGAGCCTGAAATGCCCATCCTCATTTTTAGTTTCTGTCATGGGTGCTTTAGCAAAGAGAAAGAGTGGGGAAGGTGGAGAAAGGGTACTAAAGAATCCAGGAGGAATGGGGAGAAGGAGGTGATGAGTTAAAAATGATGATGAGCTTGTTATATGCATTGTTCAATGTGCATATCCACTGGAGTTGTTTGCTGCAGCTGAAGAAGTGCTTTATATATAAAAAAAACTGCAATGCTGTGCATTAAATTAAAATTTAAAAAATGATAAGTTCAAAAGATTCAATAGATAATATCCACAGTTACCATAGTGCAAGGAAAAAGTAATGCTACCATAGTCCTTAAGGTGATTAGTATAACAAGGGGAAGTTTAAGAGCTGATTGCCATTGGGGAAAAAAAAACTGTTCTTGAACTGAGAGGTTCTGGTCTTCAAGCTTCAGTGCCTTCTGCCTGAAGGTACCAGTGAAAAGAGGTTGAAACCAGGATGCCAGGGGTCCTTCTTGAGGCAGCATCTCATATAGATGTTTTCAATGGATGAGTGTAAAGGTTAAAACCTTGTGTTTTTGATTTGTAGTTAATTTTATGACTATTCCTTTAATGATAAGTATTTTTGTAGTGTTACCATAGTTACTATGACATCATGTGTTGTAATATCCGTGCAGACCAGGAATTTGCTTTTTCATTCTTCGAAGAACCATGGAAGATTAGTGAGCTCGAAATACTTTGAATTGATCTTCTTTAATCATCTCATTATCGTTTTATGTCATTGTCTTTAAATATAGCCGAATATTTTGTTTACTCAACATTATGAAAATCTTGATGCGAAGTTACGCAAAATGTTTTTTTTTCCTTTTATCAACAAATTAAAGCTATTTACAGCTGCAAATACGAAGTTTGATTTATTTGAAATAAGATAGCAATTCAGAATATCGTCCTTGCGTTCCTTTGAAGATAACGTCTTGAAATTGGGAAATACTCATAAATGGAAAGTGTTGTCTATATTATTGTCAGAGCCTCTGATGGATATGGCCATGTTTGTTTTGTTCTGAAGCCTTCTATATGCCAGGGCACTCAAATTGACAAACCAGATCTTGATGCAATCAGCTAGTACAATTCCCACAGTCCATGGAAGAAGATTGATAGTGTATTGGATGACATGCCAAATCTCTTTAGGGTTCTTAGTAAATAGAGGTGTCTTCTTCACAGTTGTCTTGATGTTCTAGTTTCAGAGAGGTCTTCTGAAAAATGGGCTCCCAGGAAGTTGAAGGTACTAAGCCTGTCCTCTTCCATCTTTGTGGACAGTGCTTGGTCCCTCAGTGAAAAGAAAGGAAAGTCATGAAGTGCTAAGGATACAGCAAGTACTCTAGTTGCATCATGAAATACTGTAGGAAGGGCGCTGCCTCTAACAAGGTGAGCTCCATATTGTTGCACCAAATATTTGGAATTTATGCCACAACATGTTTAGTGATCTCACATGCTTTGTTGAGGCCAGTAAAGAAACCAGCAAATCTCATCACGTTAGGAATGTACAATGCTCCATTCTATAACATTTCTCTCAATAATCTCCATCAGTCACAGTTGCTACCTAACATCCTATCAAACAGCCCATGGAGTACCCTAATGGGGCAACACACACATTTTTGGGTGCACAGGAAGGCTTAATGGAGAACTGTCACAAAAAGAAGAGAAGAATATGAAAGCCCAGCTCTATCCTTGCCCATTGTTTTCATTGGGGTGTAGTTCCTATTTTTAGCAGCAAAGAAATGGTGGTCAGGCTATATACAATACCTGTGGACCCAAACATCTTTAAATTTGAGGGGAATTAGATAAAATAAATTGCCATAGCCTCTTTTCCCAAGATAGGGGAATCTAAAACTAGAGAACATAGATTTAATGTGAAACAGGAAAGATTTAAAAAGGAGCCGAGGGGAAACTTTTTCATACAGATGGTGGTGGGTAAATGGGGAGGGGAAAAGTGGTAGTAGCAGGGGCAATTATAAAATTTAAAGGGGATTTGGAAGGTACATGGTTAGGAAAGGTTTCGAGGAATATGGGACCATTGCAGGGAAATGGGGCTCATTGGTCAGCATGAACAAGTTGGGCCAAAAGGCCTGATTCTGTGCTGTAGGACTTTGACTCTATTTCTGATCTTCAGGATGGTGATGATGAGATAATCAATGGTTTATGTCAAAGGAAATGAGTTGGACATCCTCTGTTTGGAAATGCCGTATTAATTATAAATGCGCCAAGACAGCAGTGGAATTTAAATTCAAGCAATTAATAAATCTGAAATATGATATGATCTCATCATGGAATAATTGCATTGTAAAATCCCATCTGGTTCATCCTTACCAAGGCCACTTGAGACATTAATCTGGATTAACAGCAGTGTAGTTGGTTGATGCAAGTCACTTGATTCTGGACTTCAGAAACAGTTAGGAAGGGGGAATAAATACGAATCGTGCCTTAATGTTTTACAATGCATAGGAATAAAACAAAAACTGTAATTTTTAAAAACTTGTGTATTGTTAAAATAACCGCCCACCTATCAAATTAAATCCAAATATTTTCCAGATAATGCTTCATACAAATACAGACTAATCTGGGATGATGTTGAATTTTCTCCTCAAATGAAGAGATGTGATTAACTGTGCTTATGGAGAGTATCATTTCCTGCCTAGCTCCTTCTGTGGTATTTTTCCTCATTGTCCCAAGCACATTGTCCTCTGGACGGCTGCGACGGAGTGGAGACTGTTGCCCACCTCTTAGCCAAATGTAGATTTGCGAAGAGTGTGTGAAGAGAAATGCAGGGGGGCTCGGTCACAGTTCATCACCAGTAGCAGCATTATTGGATAATTTTAGACATGCTTTCAAGTTACCAAGGCAGTCAAAATTTGAAATTCTACTTATGGAATGTGGGAAGAAAAAATTTGTATCTGAAATGTAAAATCCCTAAACTAGATTTGCACAAGTCTAGATTAAGATGGGAAAATGATTTGGGAATAGCAATTGATCAGGAAGATTAACAATCTTGGTCATACTTTTTTGGCTTGGCTTTGCAGACGAAGATTTATGGAAGGGTATGTCCAGGTCTGCTGAAGGCTCGTTGGTGACTGACAAGTCCGATGCGGGACAGGCAGGCATGGTTGCAAGGGAAAATTGGTTGGTTGGGGTTGGGTGTTGGGTTTTTCCTCCTTTGTCTTTTGCCAGTGAGCTGGGCTCTGTGGTCTTCTTCAAAGGAGGTTGCTGCCCGCCGAACTGTGAGGCACCAAGATGCACGGTTGGAGGCAAGATCAGCCCACTGGCAGTGGTCAATGTGGCAGGCACCAGGAGATTTCTTTAAGCAGTCCTTGTACCTCTTCTTTGGTGCACCTCTGTCTTGGTGGCCAGTGGAGAGCTCTCCATAGAACACGATCTTGGGAAGGCGATGGTCCTCCATTCTGGAGACGTGACCCACCCAGTACAGTTGGGTCTTCAGCAGCGTGGATTCGATGCTTGCGGACTCTGCCAACTCCAGTACTTCGATGTTGGTGATGAAGTCATTCCAATGAATGTTGAGGATGGAGCGGAGACAGCGCTGATGGAAGCGTTCTAGGAGCCGTAGGTGATGCCGGTAGAGGACCCATAATTCGGAGCCGAACAGGAGCGTGGTTATGACAACGGCTCTGTACACGCTGATCTTTGTGTGTTTCTTTGGGTGGTTGTTTTTCCAGACTCTTGTGTGTAGTCTTCCAAAGGCACTATTTGCCTTGGCAAGTCTGTTGTCTATCTCTTTGTCGATCCTTGCATCAGATGAAATGGTGCAGATGAAATAGTATTAGTCATACTATATTTACATAAATTTCTCAAATGTGAGATATAGATTAGCTCATTATAATTTTATACATCAGTTATATTTAACTCCTGAAAAATTAAAGAGATATAATTTAATTTCTTTAGATTTATATTTTATGTGTCATAAAAAGTTTTTTTTTAACATTCTACTTGGTCATGTGATACTATTAAACATTTTTGGATGCGACTTAAGATTAAATTGTTGATGGAACCAACATTATTTTTATTAGGTAATGTTAAAATATTGGGTTTGAAATTGAAAATAAGTGGGTATCAAATTGCATTTTTGAGATTAGTCTTGGCTGTAGCGAGAAAATATATAGCGATTACATGGAAAAAGGAGATTGATTTAAGTTTGAGATTATGTATTCCATTGGAAAAGATAACGTACAATTTACATGATAATTATCTTTTTTTAATCAGAAAATGTGGAGCCCTTATTTGGATTATATGGGTTTAAAGTGTTGAACTTTCTTTACCCTATTCCTTGGCATTTAATTATGTTATTGATATGTTATCCACCTTTGGGGTTGGGTGTAGTAAGGATTGAAGGGATGAATATTGGGGTAGATGGGAGGGATTTGGTATACACCACATTGGTTTTTTTAATATTTGAATAATTATATTTGAACGTAATGTGGCTTAAAATTTTAAATAAAATATTTTTTAAAAAAAAGTGACAGTGTGACCAAGAACTCCCTGATTTTTGGACTGTTCTCAGGAACACACTCTGAAATTAACATCCATAACTGCCGGAAACCATTGAAGGATCGTTGAAGAATGCCCTTTGGTCAGCCCAAAACCTGTTGGTCTTGCAGCACACTCAGCTGCCGGTCCAGGAATGCTACTGACTGGCACATTCCAGGCTGGAGGCTGCAGGAGTACCTGCTGAGGGATGCACTGAGGCTTGGTGCAGCCAAAACCGAGGACACTGTAGGGAAGGAGCACAGTTTAGAGTTCTCCCATTACCAGGCATGAAGGGGCTGACACTGAGGGGAAGCACCTCAACCAACCAAGAGAGGGGGAAGGAAAAACAACAAGGTGCCACAGTGGTGGTAACTGAGTCTTCTGAGAGGAATGCAAAACATGAAATGTACATTGAGATGATTGACACTATGTAAACATTGTTTGAACAATTTTTCCTGTATTATAAATAACTTACTCAATATGATTGAAACTAGGAATGAAAAGTCTTGAACAGTTTTTTTTTTCTCATATTGTTTAGAATTTATTGTAAATAAAGTATACTTCTGGAAAAATAAATCCTCATTATCCTCGACTTTGCCAAAGTCAAGGTCTGTCTTTGTAATGATAAGGTGTGATAGTACAGACCTATCACCAATGTATATAGTTACAGTTTCTAGAGTGTAATGACTGTACTTGCAGCGATTGGCTGAGGGCTTAGCCACGCCTACTGTCTGGGCCTTAAAGGGTTGTGTCCCTAGCCAGGTCGGATCATTCCAGACTGGTCGGCCACCTGTGAAGAGCTCCTGTCTTTTGCTAATAAAAGCCTTGGTTTGGATCAACAAGTCTTTGGTTCTTTCGACGAGCTCTACATAAGGTTATCTGAGGTGCCTGCAAGCTCACACCAAGACACAAGAGAAACTTGTCCGTGAACTACTCTTTGCGGATGATGCCGCTTTAGTTGCCCATTCAGAGCCAGCTCTTCAGCGCTTGATGTCCTGTTTTGCGGAAACTGCCAAAATGTTTGGCCTGGAAGTCAGCCTGAAGAAAACGGAGGTCCTCCATCAGCCAGCTCCCCACCATGACTACCAGCCCCCCACATCTCCATTGGGCACACAAAACTCAAAACGGTCAACCAGTTTACCTATCTCAGCTGCAACATTTCATCAGATGCAAGGATCGACAACGAGATAGACAACAGACTCACCAAGGCAAATAGCACCTTTGGAAGACTACACAAAAGTCTGGAAAAACAAACAACTGAAAAACCTCGCAAAGATTAGCGTATACAGAGCCGTTGTCATACCCACACTCCTGTTCGGTTCCAAATCATGGGTCCTCTACCGGCATCACCTACGGCTCCTAGAACGCTTCCACCAGCGTTGTCTCCGCTCCATCCTCAACATTCATTGGAATGACTTCATCCCTAACATCGAAGTACTCGAGATGGCAGAGGCCGACAGCATCGAATCCACGCTGTTGAAGATCCAACTGCGCTGGGTAGGTCACGTCTCCAGAATGGAGGACCATTGCCTTCCCTAGGACGTGTTATATGGCGAACTCTCCATTGACCATCATGTCAGAGGTGCACCAAAGAAGAAGTACAAGGACTGCCTAAAGAAATCTCTTGGTGCCTGCCACATTGACCACCGCCAGTGGGCTGATATCGCCTCCAACCGTGCATCTTGGCGCCTCACAGTTCGGCGGGCAGCAACCTCCTTTGAAGAAGACCACAGAGCCCACCTCACTGACAAAAGACAAAGGAGGAAAAACCCAACACCCAACCCCAACCAACCAATTTTCCCTTGCAACCGCTGTAACCGTGTCTGCCTGTCCCGCATCGGACTTGTCAGCCACAAACGAGCCTGCAGCTGACGTGGACATTTTACCCCTCCATAAATCTTCATCAGTGAAGCCAAGCCAAAGAAGACATAAGGTTATGCGTAACAGAGCATAATCAAAATAAGTGGCCCTCTTTGAAGTGTATGCAGTGTATACCCATCTTGTATGGGCAGTTAAACTTTTCGGAATACAAATCATGGTCTTCAATGTGTTCATAGAGTTATTGCGAGGGGAAAAAATAGTTGAGGGCCTCTCTGTCATAAATGGATCTGGAGCTCTGCCTTCAAAATTTGACATCTCTTCAGCTGGGTGCATCATGGTACACTTCAGAGATCATTTGCATATAGCCTTACCATTGTGGGAACAGTCTGTGCCCAAAGAAGTGGACAAGGAGGAAACACTAGAGAGCATAGCATTACATTAAATTTATTTCGCTACTTGGTGCTTTCTGTTTCAAAGGACTGAAATAATATCCAAGGAGTTGTATGATATAATTGAGGCCATGGATAAACAAAACTATTGCAGATGCTGCATTATACTTCTACACTCAAAGGCGATGGAGGGTGCATTTCATCTTTTTGTACTTGACATACTCTTTCAGGTAAGCAGGCAATTGTAATGAGAGGTCTTCTCTTGACAGACAACGAATGCATATTTAATTGCCCTTCACTTCACTGAAAAGCTCTTTTAGTGTTCTCGTTGGTTCCATGGTGCTCCTGAGAAGAATGTTCAGCTGGAGTAGCAACAAGCTTTTGGAGCCACGGATTGAGGGGTTTGCTCTCATTCTTAAGGCCCACCAGTCCATCTAGTGTACTGACTGACACACACCTGGCAGATCAGATCAACTCAGCCTAAAAGGGTGATATGAGTGTGATGCACTATCAAGTAGAAAAGCAGACACAAAACATAAAGACTGTTTAACAGGCTTTATTGCACACAGACTTCCACAGAGCTGGCTGTGAGAGTAGCTGTGTCTGAGACTGACCTCGAGGGGCTGGATGTAGCTTGTATCCCGGAGGGTGATTGGCAACCGACCGGGTGAGGCTTGATCCATTCAGGTCAGCTAATTGACAGCCAGCCAGGTGTTGCCTTGTCCTCCAGTGCTCTTCCTGCAGGTACACAGCTTCCCCCCTGCAGTAGGCTAGTGGTGTATCACCACATTGAGCTCTTAGGGTGCATAACAGCCTGTGGTGACAAAATACTTAGATGTTGGAAAAGTGAAAACCCTCATTATTCCTAAACATGTCAGGTTCTTGTGTGGAGCGCTTGATGCCAAGTATATTCTGACAACCCCTTGAGCTATAAGGAGGCTTCTCCCTTGTCTAGTCTTCCTATTTGTGTTGTTGTTCTCCAAAATGTCCCAGCCGTTGGACCCAGGCTTCAAACTTTGATGGGTGGCAGCTCACTGAAACATGGGTAATCAAGAAGAGGACCATTGTGAAGGGTTTTTATTTGCTTTTGGAACTTTACCTTCTATCGTTAACAGACCAAAGCAATAATTTTCAGGGAGTCATTGCTCCTTTCACAGGTGAACTTGCAGGTGATCTTATTGCATGTTTACCAGCACTCTCCAATTTAGCCACTATTATATTTTAGTTTGGAGTGAAATAAACAATGCCCTTTTTAGAGTTTTGGCATCATTTTCAAAGTCAAACTGTATGTATTCCAAGCGTCTTACACCACAGAGCATAGCATTACATTAAATTTATTTCGCTACTTGGTGCTTCCTGCTTCAAAGGACTGAAATAATATCCATGGAGTTGTATGATATAATTGAGGCCATGGATAAACAAAACTATTGCAGATGCTGCATTATACCTCAACACTCAAAGGCGATGGAGGGTGCATTTCATCTTTTTGGACTTGAAATACTCTTTCAGGCTGATTGAATGCACGTGTCTACAAACGCAGCTTTTTCAGTTTTTGAATTGAATTCACATGTACTGATAGTAAAGTGTCTTGTTTTGAATGCTATCCAGGCAAAGTCAACTTGTGCTGAAAGTAATGTAATAATGACATTTGTATACACATCAGAGTAGGGGGTTAAAGTAAATATGGCAAAAAAATCATTGATTTGTCATCAACTTTTGCCAGTGTGAAGAGACTGATATCACCAAGAAAGAAACTGTCCTGGAACCTTGAGGTTCAAGTTATCAAGCACATGTACATTCTGCCTGACAGACAGGGAGAAAGAGTATGACTGAGGTGGGATAAGTCCTTTAATACTTTAGCAGCCTTTCCAAGACCGCGGGAGATAAAGGCGGAATCGATTGAGAGGAGGTTGGTTTGCTTGATGGCCTGAGTTGTGTTCAAAACTCTCTGCAATTTCCCGTGATTTTTTTTTTGTGCAGAGCAGTTCCCCATGCCCACCTGGTGTAACCATAAAAATTGGAAAGAGTTCTCTGGCTCATGCCAAATTTCCTCAGGCTTTTGTAAAAATATAGCACTTTTGGTTGTAACATCAATGTGGTTGGACCAAGACAGATAATACATTGGTGATATTTATTCATAAAAACCTGACGCCCTCCACCAACTTATCTCAGCAGGGATCAATCAAAATAGTATTTGCCAAAGGTCAAATAACAATACAACGTGAGCCCTCAAAGATATAATAAATTTGTGGAGAAAAACTTTCAATTATATACTTTCAATTTTATATATGTACAGTATAAATGTTTAAATTAATTGTATTATTATTTTAACTGCCTCCACATCCTGGGCAAAGGATCATTACATAATAAGATCTTTTAAATATACTGGAGATATCCTCTCTCTGGAAGAGCATCTGCTCTCACAAGGCAGAGTAGCAGCCAAAGGAAAACATTCAAAATCTATACAAGCTGACAATGTGGCTGGCTGGAGCTGCGAGGCAAGGACTCTACCAGCCATGCCATTCGACTGCCTCTTGATGTTATGAATCTTGCTGACTCCAAATCTTTGATCCTCAGAATGGGATTCTGTCCAGAGATGAGACAATTAATAATCTGGAGAATCTCTGCAGTCCTGATTGATTCACCACCCTTTACACAGCACCAAGGGTGCTGCCCATTCAGATTACTGAATGAGATCAATCCTTCTTCAGAACCTGTCAGTTATGCCCTTCACTCTTCCTAGTTCATCATTTTATTTCATATATGTGACGGCCTTCTTGCCTGAACCAGTATTTAGACAGTATTCCTTTGTTTCCACAGTGGTAACAGCCTATATTTGCCTTTTCAAAATCATGTTTTGAATGCTTCAGAACAGTGTGTTTTATTACCTGTCTCACTCTCAAGCTGTGCATGTTTTTACAATCTGTACCCCACTCTGTAACTGGAAATTTGATTTTCTCATTGGAAGACCACAGTCAGTATGAATTTGAAACAACATCTCCTCCTTACTGAACATCAACGCAGGTGCACCCCAAGGATGCGTGTTTAACCCACTGCTCTACTCATTATACACCCACGACTGTGTGTGCAGGCACAATTGCAATGCCATCTATAAGTTTGCCGATGATACAAACAGCAATGAGGAAGCGTACAGGAGGGAGATAGATCAGCTCGTTGAATGGTGTAACGGCAACATCAGCAAAATCAAGCTGATGATTCCTGGTTGTCAACATCTCCGAGGAACTGTCCTCTAGCCTCCATGTTGATGCAATCACAAAGAAGGTTTGCCAGCGGCTATACTTTGAGGTATTTGAGACAGTTCGGTATGTCACCTAAGATTCTTGTAAACTTTTACCAGTGTAACATGGAGAGCATTCTGGCTGGTTGTATCCCTGCCTAGTATGGAGGCACCAATTCTCAGGATAAGAAAAAACTTCAGCAGGTGGTTAACTCAGCCTGCTACATCACAGGCACCAGACCACTCCATTGAGAACATCTACATAAGGCGGTGTCTTAAAAAAGCAGCCTTGATCCTCAAAGACCCCCACCACCCAACCTATGCCCTCTTCACTCTGGTACCATCAGGGAAAAGGTACAGGAGCCTAAAGACCAGCACTCAGTGGCACAAGGACAACTTCTTCCCCGCTGCTATCAGATTCCTAAATAATCAACAAACCAAAGACACTGCCTTACTTTTTGTCCACAATTATTGTTATTGTTTATTTTTTTTTATAATAATGTCTTCAGATGGTTATAATATGTATGTTTTCACTATAATCCTGCCACAAAACACCAAATTTCATGACTTGTTCATGACAATAAATTCTGATTCTGTAACTAAAAGTGCATT
The DNA here is from genome assembly GCF_036971445.1 of Narcine bancroftii. Taxonomy (NCBI): domain Eukaryota; kingdom Metazoa; phylum Chordata; class Chondrichthyes; order Torpediniformes; family Narcinidae; genus Narcine; species Narcine bancroftii. Next base: position 192,314,996 of record NC_091474.1, read on the forward strand.
TCCATTTCTACAATCTTGTGATAGCTTCTTCATTTCAGCTACAAATTTGGCCATTCTTTTCTTAACCAATAATCAAACTTGTACTCTGTGATCTCGCTTGGCATTGGGTTAAAGTGATTCTTCACCAAATCCAACAGTTGCTTGAGTTTTTAATCATTGCATTTTTCTCGGCTCAGCTTTCTCACTTAATTGTAGGTTGGAGTTCCCACCACACTATTATGCTTGCTTATTTTGATCATCAATATTGTTTGCAACAGAGACGTGCTGCAGTATCTCACAATGACTCTCCTAAATTGTTTAAGCCATAGTTAAAGCCCCATTCTACTATCATTAAGTATTACCTTTACCTACTAGTGCTTTTAACCAGATCACAAATGCTACCATAGATCATTAATTTTAGGACTGAGAAATCAATTAACTTGGTAGTTCAACATTGTAAACCCAGGGCAATTGCTCCAGTTGATGAACTATATTTAACGTTTTTTGTCATGCAGTCATAATATGTCAGACAGAAATAAATGAAATTTGTTGAAGGCTTAACACTGGAAGCCAAAGCAGATTTGATTTCAGTGATCTACAGGTTAATTTTTATCTCTCACTCTCAATGACCTTTGGCGACAGTCAAATCCTTTCTCAGAACCCAAGTGCAACCCTCAGGCATGGAATATTTTTATTTGTTTAAGAGGTATGTGCATTGCTAGCAAGGTCAACATTGATTATCCAATCCTAGTTGCCATTGAGATGTTGGTAATAGGTTGTTGAGGTTTTGTAGCCCTCAATTTGAGATACACTCACAGTATATAGGCCAGGAAAAGTAGAGGAACAGCCCCTTCAGCCCACAACATCTGTGCCAAACATGATGCCCAAATTAAACTAAAATTCTGCTGGTTGCACATGCTACATACGGTATCCCACTTTCTCCTGCACGTTCAGGATAATTACTTAGGGAGATTCAGAAATTTCACACAAAAACAATGAAGAAACAACAATGACCATTTCTACCATGGATGTTGTCTGACCAGCAATTCTTTGTTGCTCAAGAAACAACATTTTTTAACTTAGATTGATATATGACTGAGAGGAGAACTTAAGATTTTTTTTCAAGACTTTTATTGTCATGTAATAAAACAGAAAATGTGAAAATACACAAAATTTATATTAGTCTACTGTAAGGCAGAAATTTCCCAGCCCCTTCCTTACAGAAAATAAAGAGAAGCAGAATAGAGACCCCCAAGAGGCACTGAGTGTCCTGTGCTCCCTTGACCTCTGTGACCACACAGCATTCAAACCAAACCATCAGCAAACAATATATATGCAGGACAAATATTTAATCGATACAAATAAATACAGGTGATCCGCAACATACGACTATAATGGGGACCGAATAATTGGTTACATCTCGGAATGGATATGAGTTGGAATTTTGCTAGTGTGTATGGAGTACTGAAGTATTAAAGCAAACATTTTAATTAAATCTTTTTTTTATTGTACATTTGATGATAACAACTTAAAGCTTCCTGAATTTGTCGATCAACCTTGGTGAATCTTTCCACATTCAGGTCCATGCTTACCTGGGGCTGGGTGCGGTCATCTTGATTCCTGTGCACGTGCATGAGTCTTCGGTTGGTGGACTCACGAGCCTTTGGCGGGATTGTGTATTGGAGTTCAGTTGGTGCATGCACAAGAATTAAGCACCTTGACAAAATACTGAATTCACATCCCTAATGCTCATGCATGTGCCAACCCAACTCTAATACGCGAACCCACTGCACATGCGCCTACCAAAGACTCGTGCATTCGCACAGGAATCAAATTGGCCGGGTCCAGCCCCGGGACCCCAGAACACAACTAAGAAAGTAAGTACGCATATTTTGGCTTTTGCATGCCCTGTATCCCTGTTGTAGTTCGTAAAAGTATAACATAAACTGGCTAAATCATATTTTTGAAAATTTGGTCATACGTGCAGATGATCGTAAGTCAGGGACTATCTGTAAATAAATACTGTTTCATGAATATGAGACTTGCAGTTGGTGAGCATAAGCAATTCCTTTGGTTGTTGAGCCTTCTCACTGTCCATGGGAAGGAGCTGTTCTTCAGCCTGGTGGTGCTGGCTCTGATCCTCCTGTATCTCTTTCTTGACAGTAGCAGATAAAAGATGCTGCATGCAGGGTGAAAGGGACCTCAATAATTTTGTGCACCCTCTTCAAACAATGATCCCAGTAGATCATGTTGGGGGAGGAGGGAGACTCCAGTGATCCTCTCTGCCACTCCTATGCTCCTGTGGATTGATCTCTGATCCATTTCTTTGCAGCAACTATACCACACTATAATCCAATTAGCCAGGATGCTCTCGATAGAGGTCATATAGAAAGTTGACATGATGGCAGCAGGTAGCCTTTTCTGCTTCAGTCTTCTCAGGAAATGCAATTGTTGTTGCGCCTTCCTGACAAGTGAGATGTTGATTATTCATGATAGGTCACTAGGTAAGGGAACTACAAGTAACATAATGCTCTCTACTCTCTCCACTACAGATGTTTAGTGAAGGGTGGTCATTCCTGGTGCTCCTGAAGTCTATGATCATCTCCTTCATGTCTTGTCCATGTTGAGATCCAGGTTGTTACTCTTGCACCTTATTGTTAGATTTTCTACCCTCCTCTGTAATGCAACTCATTCTTGTTGCTGATGAGACCATCAACTACTGTTTCATCTGCAAACAATGAGGAGCTGGATCTGGTGATACAGTCATGGGTCAGTAGTGTAAACAGAAATGGGACGAGCACCAATCCTGAGGTGCACCAGTGCTCAGCGTGACTATTCGACATTTTGCTACCAACCCAGGCATACTATGGTCTTTCATTTAGGAAGTACAGAATCCAGTTACAGAGAATGGTGTTGAGTCCCAGTGAGGACCGCTTCTCCACCAGCCTGGAGAATGATTATATTAAATGCTGAGCTGAAGTTGATGGACAGCAACCTGGCGCATTTGGTGTGTCAGGACGGAATGAAAGGACAAGGCTATACCAACCTCTGGAATTTTTTCTTCTATAGGTGAATAGAAATGGATCCAGCATCCTAGTAGGTGTGTTTTTGTGCATTCCATCACCGATACTTTTATAATGGTGGACATCATTACCACAGAGCAGTAGTCATAGAGGTCTGTTATTTTTCCGCCTTGGGTTCTGGGATGATGGTGGCTTTCTTGAGCCCTGCATGAATGATGGACAGCTGCAGTTTGTGATGAAGATCAGGAAGCCTCCAGCACCCTTGGTACCCTCTTACATCCCAGTTCCAATACCTGGCACCCGTTCAACCAATCTCCAGAAGTTTGCAGACTGTTGTGAGTCCTTTGACCTCAGTTGCCTGCAGACCACCCCCTGTGTGTTCTTCAGACTCAAGGTTAATGGCATACCATGCTTTCAGGAAGGAAACGTGTTGGCTTGAGAATTTCTTTTAAAGGAGATTTGCCAAGTCGTTGCAGGCTATATTATACATGGCCATGCATCATTGGTGGTTTGAAAGCAGGTTTAAGGTACCAACCAAGTGGGATGCTTGTCTTGGATATGTCAAGTTTATACTTCCAGCATGGGATTGTGGAAATGTTTTGGGGAGTCACATGTCACTTGATATTCCATCTTTGACCTTTGCTTAGAGCTTTGGCATTAAATGTAGCTGATTCAATTAAATTTATAGTCAATAATAATTCCCATAATTTTCATGGATAACAATATTTGAACATGAGATGGCAAAAACTGTGAAAGATTATGTGAGTACTTTTTATTAAGCGTGATGAGGAACTTCTTCATCTGTTACAGGCCATTTACCGGAAATGTTAACTTTGTTTCCTTATGCACAAGTATGCCTCGTCTGCAAATCATTCACAACATGATTCCTGAGAACTTCATATTTCATCTATTTGAAAGTTAATTTAAATTCTCTCCTCATAGATGCTGCCTGACCTTCTGTAGACAACTCTCTGCAGCGAACTGTGAGAAGAAATTCCTGCTCATCTCTATCTTAACTGGGCAATTCTTATCCTAAAACGTTGCCCCCCCCCCTAGTTCTAGCTTTCCCCAAAAGAGAAACATTCCATCAGCATCTAGTATTAAGCAAATAAGTTTTTTACTAACTTTTCCCATACAATGATAAAAATGTGTTATTGTCATTTTCAGATACCAGAGTGGTAGATGTTTACAGATATGGACACATTACAGCTGAAAAACTTATATAAAATACTTCAAAATACTTCCGTTTCACATATAATTTTCCCACTTGTCTTGCAAACATACATCCTTGTTTGATCTAACTATCCATCACAATCTACTTTCAATAGGTTCTACTTCTATAATTGTGGGTATATAAGATTGATGCTAATTTGATGCCCCAAATCATGGCATGTTTCACTGAAATATTTAATCCCTTTGCAAGTTAAACAGACAGAATGGAACACTTTCACCAATCGTATGTTAGAATTCTCTAACAAGACAATACTGGTGTCAAGACCGAGGAACTGGATATGAATAATGGTTTTTACATTCCAAGATATGTGTGTTTCTGATATCCACACAATGGTGGGATTGGAGCCGTCTCAAGGGCAATTGAATCTTCCATTAATGACAAAGAGCAGGCAGACGACATAACCACATGCAATTGCCTGCTGGTTACATATTTAAAGAAAATAATGTGACAATTCAAATTAATATATATGACCATTTGGCTTTAATTCTATGAAAAATTCAGTTGGCAAAACTAACTGACAGAAATTCCTCCATCATTTTATTCTTCAATTTAAAAAAAAGGTGTATGATCATGTTGCCTGCTACCCAATGCATGTAAATTCCCTGCTGGAGTATGAGGAAGGTACTTAGTTTTCATCAATTCAAAACTGTTTCAGTGGGATCAGTAATGAGCTCTGGCAGATATTGATCTGATCATTCATCTGTGGCACCATGCAACAACAGTGACGTTAAAAATTGTCCACAAATTAATTGTACATATGCATGTAAGATTATTTGAAACATAATCTATCCATCAACATGACAAGAAGCCTGGAAATAATTATTTAAATTTAAATTCTATGTTGCATATTCTAAGTTTATACATATCAGTGTTAAAAGTTATGTATTTTTTCCCCTTCCTGCCCTTGTAGAGAAAAATATACCCACTCCAGCATCTTAAATCGTGAGGCAATTTCATCCAGTGCCTGGAACATACTGCATAAACATGGACAGGGCTAACTTGCTCTGTATATATTGGACAATATTTATTTTAGTTTTTCATTTCTAAACTGGCTTTTAACAACTCTTGTGGTATTTTGCAGGGGAATAATTGGAAATTAGCAACAAGCTCATGTTATTGTGCATAAAAAAATATCTGTTTTAGTTTCAAGGTAATGACCACAGCATAATGTCCTTCATCAAAACATCTATTTTATGGTCCTAATTAATCGCGCGATCTCTTGGACACTGCTCATTGTCAAATGAACTGCTATCTAGTTAATTTAATTAAGTCATTTTCTTTGTTGAAATCAATGGTATTAACAATGTTTCATTGTACAGGGGCTCCTGGGATAAAAAAAAATAAGTTCAAATTCAAGTTTATTTAGCATCCAACTGCACAAGTACAATCTGACAAAACACTATTCTCCATTTCTCAATGCAAAGCATGCAAACACACAACCAGACTTACCACACATACAGACAAGCGATACCTATGCAGGACAAATCCACATATATAAAAATAAATAGATATTGTTTAATAAATAGTAGAGTTTCAGATGGTTAGTGTGAGCAGTTCATTTAGTCATTCAGGATTCTCACTGCCTGTAGGGAGAAGCTGTTTCTCAGCCTGGTGGTGCTGGCTCTTATACTCCTGTACCTCTTTCCTGGGGAGATGAAAGATGTGTGTGTGCGGTGGAAAGTGTCCTCAACAATTGTTAGCACCCTCTTCAGACAACGATCCCAGTATTTTATGTTGAGATCCCAGTGATCCTCTATACCACTCTTAGAGATCTGTGGATTGACCTCCAATCCACCTCTCTACAGCAAGCATACCATACAAATAAATTACAAGGTTTACTATGGCTGCTTCACTGGTTAAATTATCTACGTGTTGCTTCAGGAAATGCTCTCAGATGCACTGAACAAATTCATCGCTTCAATAACAGAGATCACCTAGTGGCCAACCATTTTAATTCCACACACTTTTCTCACACCGATATGTCCATTCATGGCCTTATGCACTACCAGAATGATGATGCCCGCAAATTGGAGGAATGACACCTAATATTCTGTCTGGGTAATCTCCAACCAATCAGCATTAACATTCACTTTCTGTTAAGCCCCTCACCTGGGTCTCTCTCTTTCCCTATCCCTCTGTCTCCTTTTCTCCAGCTGCCCACCACTGATCTCTATTCAAGCCTAATCCCATCCCCTATTACTTCTCACCTTTTTTTCTCTTCTAATCTCCCACTCATATCAATCTGTGACCTCTTGTCTGTTAGCCTGTACTTCTTCCCCCACCCCCACTCTCTCCTCTCTTCCCACCACATTTTTATTTAGATGCCTGTCTGATTTTTGTTCATACCTTGATGAAGGTCTCAAGCACAAAATGTTGGTTAACCTTTACTTCCAATAGATGCTGTGTGACCTTCTGAGTTTATCTAATACTTTTGTTTATTGCACTACAATCACAGCATCTGTAAACTCTCCTGTTCAACTTTTGCCCTATCTCAGCCTCTGATACTAAGGTCATCCCAGTCAATATTCGGAAATTAAAGACTCCCACTGTGACAGCCCTGTTGCTTTTACACCTTTCCATGATCTTTCTTCAGGTCACTGTTGGGAGGCCTATTGTATAACCATGTCAGTGCGATTGTACTTATTTTTGAGCTCAATCCAGACTGCCACAGTGGACATTTCTACCATTACTGCCTCAGTGGATACAGGCTTTGAAGTGGACAAGAAGTTTGTACTTTTTTGCTTTTGACTTGGCAGTGTTCCACAATTAAACCTTTTTGGTTTGATTAGGATAATTTATTAGAATGAATAACTGGAGTTAGATTCCCACAGGATCCAATGTTATTTTTATTGGAAGATGTTAGAGGAATTAAACCTAAATTAAAATTGAATATGTATCAAGTAAAATTTGTTCAAATTGCTTTGGCAATAGCTAGAAAATGTATCACTATATTTTGGAAGTTGGATATTGATTTGGGAATGGATAGATGGCATGCAGAAGTTTGGAGTTGTATTCCACTTGAGAAAATTAGTTACAATTTAAGAGATAAACATCATATATTTTGCCCATATTTACAAACTATTGGTATTAAAATTTAGATGAATCTTAAACCTTTCCTTTCCCCTATTGGTCTCTATGAAAAAAAATATAAGTTTAAAGAATTGGAAAGTGAAGTGCTCCTGTTGTAATTTTCTTGTCTGTTTCCTTGTCCCTTTTCTTTTTTTTCTTTTTAGTCTGTAGAAGGTTGGGGAAGGGGGGATTTAGAGGTAATTTTCCTTTCTTATTTTTTTTTTACTTTTATAAAATTTAAAATACCACATGTATTTGCATCAAGTTTGAAATATTGTGATATGTTTAAGTGGTTTTATATTAAATAAAATTATAAAAAATAGATATAGGCTTTGACAAGATTTACTAAGATGCTGGCTGGAGTAAAGGGCATGAGCTATGGGCAATTTTGGGTTCTTTGGCACATTGGAGACTGAGGGGAAACCTGATATAACTGCATGGTTCTTTACCTTATGGATGTTTAGAATGTGGTATCTTATTGAACACCTCTGAGAAATTCAAGTACTTGACATCTGCCTGTTCCCTTCTATCTTCAGAACTCATTGTATCATCAAAAAAACTCCAGTAAATTGGTCAAACAGGACTTGTCCTTCCTGAATTCATGCTGCAGGTGTCTCACTATTTCTTTCTTAATGATAGCTTCAAGCATTTTTCTGATGACAGATATCAAGCGAAAATGCTTATAGATACCTAACATTTGCCCATACTCTTTTCTTAAAACAGTGGTGTGAGATTTGCTGTCTTCCTATCCACTGGGACCTTTCCAGAGTCCAGAAAATTTTGGTAAATTACCACAAATGCATCCACTATAACTTCTACCATTTATTTCAGTATCATGGAATGCATTCCATCAGGAGAGAGGACCTTCTATCTTTAGATCCATTAGTTTGCTTAACATAATTGCTTAAAATAATTGTTGATGTTCTCACCTCTCATTGCATCTTTAACACCACTCTTTGGCATGTTAGATGTGTATTCCACTGTGAAGGCTGACATAAAATCTTCATTCAAGGCCTCAGTCATTTCTGCATCACCTGATAGAAATTTCTCTTATCTCATAAGGAGGCATATTAATAGCTATCTTTTACCACTTTATTTGGGAATAAAAACATTCACTATCTGTTTTAATATTATACACAAATTTACTATTATAATCCATCATCCCTTCGTTATTGTTTTGTTGCTTTTTAATTTTTTCCCAGTTTTCCACTCATTCTGGTGTCTGTACGCTTTAGCTTTTGATGTCTTCCTTTATTTCCTTAATTATCCAAGGCTGGCTCTTCCTGTCTCGACTGTCTTTGTTATTATCTGGAATGTACTTTTGGTGAACACTGTGAAAAATCTCTTTCAATGTCTTCCAATGTTCCTCAAATATCCTACTATATAGCCTGTGTTCCCAGTCTACAATAACCAACTCCTCTCTCATCCTGTTGTTTAGGCATAAAACATTAATTTTAGATAGTATTATACTATAGACCTTGTCATATTAGGTTTAACCCTCCCAAAAGCACTTGGTAAATCATTCGCCTGGGTTATTGATCCCCGTCCTGCCCAGATGTAGATCGTCGGGCTTGTTCTGGTCATATGTCACCCAGAACTGGTTCCAATGCCCTGGGAATGTTAAACCCTCACAACTGCACCACTGCTTAAGGCATGTATTCATACTTACTTACTCCTCTTACTCTAACTAGCACATGGGATCCTGAGATTACTACCTTTTGATGTCCTACTTTATAATTTATCTCCAAGTTCCCTAAATTCAGCTTGTAGGAACTCATTCAGCATTTTATCTATCTTGAACTGAAGTATATATATATACTGAAAGCACGAAAGAGTCAAATATTTACAACCCAATTATTCTCAGACACTATGTGCTCAACACTTTGTCAGCCATTCTTCCCTACTCCTAAAAGTCTTAAAAATTCTGTTTTGTTTAAGGGAAATAGGGAGAAGATTCATGGCAAATGTCTTCATTCCTAATTGACCTATGCACACCATAATTTAAATAGCTCAAAGAGAAATTCTGATATCTTTTCTAGTCTCCAGTTTCCTTATCTTTGGAGATGTTATGGTTGCTCTTTGCATGGGTGATATTGGGTGAATTACACTTACAATGTTTACAACTTTTAAAACTTTTTGAAAAAAATACATGGATAGGAAAGATATTGAGGAATGTGGACCTCGTATGTGCAAGTGGAATAAGGGTAGATATTCTTTACAGTTGGCATGGATAAAGTGGGTCAAAAGCACCCATTTCCATATTATGATTGAACTAAAATCTGGGACGGATGTAAATTTGGTGGGCAACTCGTTTGCACCCATTTTATCATGAAGCTCTTTGCTAACTTTCTTCCATCACCACAAGTGGAAGTTTGCACAATGCTTTCTTCATCGATTTGCATTTATTCAAATATATTATCTTGACATTTGGATTGATGTTTTTGTGGTGCAAATATTTCATCACTCAATAATAACAAGTTTTTCAGAAAGAAACATTTGCACTGAACACAGGACATTCTGTGAGACTATTTGCCTGGTCAGAAGTTCATCTAATTAAGGCTATCTCACTTTTGCCGATAAATAAAAATCACATGATTTAATGTAAAGTGAATGTGCCTTAAAATGTAACAGCAGTTCACGGGTTTAAAAATACAAATATTGTTTTTCTCATAATTCATAATGTGCCCATGTTAAACATTTTTACTTGTGTCATTTGAATGGAATTTGTCAATAATGTAATCATTTATAAAAGTGTTCATATGTCAGCTCTTGACCTGTTGAATCGGCAGTTCAATCAAGACATTTATTGAGCAAGCAATTTCCCCATTGACCAGAATAGGATAACTCACAAAGGGGTGTGCCATAAAAATCTCAGATGACACAATACACTGTGGATTATTCTTAGCATAACCAGCTCAGGTAAAGTTTCTTTTGCTAAAAAGGAATTCTGAAATCTAAACTGCACAGGCTCCAGAACTTCCATTTGGGGGATTTACCAACACACAGAGGCATCTTAATTGCTGCAAAACCTCAGTGAGAACATGCTCTGAGATAAAATCTTGTCTCATTTTTCACGTTATATTATTGATCTCTTCTTAAATATCCAAAGTGCATCTTAATTCTTCAAGTCAACAGGAGTTGTTTTGAAGTTCTGTCTGCATAAATAGCAATGAAAATTTTGAAATGTCATTGTATATCCTTATGTCATCATCAAGAATCTGAGTTATAAACGGAGACTTGTCTTCTCCCGTTTCTTACAGTTACCAGTCTGTTGTAAAGGAACAAAAAGATATGATTTTGTTACATTTATGCAACTGATTGCAGTATTATACATTAGATGCTGAAGTGCAACTATAGTGTATCGTTCTACCCTCCAGCACTTTCCCACTGAAATTAATTTGAATTTGAAGGGGTGTCAACAAATCAGCAAAATACATTAACCGTACATCTTTCTTTGATATTACCTGGTGGTAAAATAATCAATACTATTACACAGCATTTAATCTGAATTGAGCAGTTTATATGCTGATAGGAAAAAAATGTCTTCACAATAAAATGAAGTATTTCTTTTTCATGTAGTTAATTTATAATTCTGTCTCTACTTGTAGGTCATTCGGATTGGAATTATGGATTATGGATGGATAGAGGTGAGTTCTAAGTCAATACTTAGGGTTAAGATGATAAAATTACATCATGAACTCTGGTGATGCTCTCAACTCTTTCCTGAATACCATGATTTAATCTGCTTTTAAAAGAACTTAACCCTCTAGTTGGGTTATTTTACCAGAAGCACTTAAAATTCAAAACTTTTGTTTCTATTCTTGGTTTCCCTTTTAAAAAATCTATCTTTCTTCTGTGCTCAATGCAGAATGCCTTTGTAATTAGATGGGTAAAGCCACCACTTCTTTGTCTCACAAATCCCTGAAAACACTGTGAGATTCTTGCTACCTATTACTTTATGCCACTGGAAGGCAAGGAGGCCTTTGGAATCTCTGGTGATTTTATTTATGTTTTGTTGAAGAACAATGGGAGAATGTCATTAAATGTTTGTTTCTGCATCTTATAAATTCTTCCATGCATTATTTGTGTTTTGGTTATTCATTGGTCTCTCTGATCTTTCAACAGGATAGGAACATAGAACATTAAAACATAGTAAAGTCCCTTCAGCCTACAATATTGTGCCGGCCTGTGGAAACCTACTCCACAACAATCTATTTTTTCCCTATGCCACACCTATAACCCTCTATTTTTCTTACATCCATGTGCTTTCCTAAGGGGGTTTTAAATATCCCTATTGTAGCACCAGCCCCTGATAATGCATTCGGGGCAGCCACCACTCTCTGAGTTTTTTAAAAAAAACCTCTGAAATCTCCTTTAAACTTCTCTCATCTTAAACAGAAGCCCTCTGGTATTTGCTATTATCACCCTAATAAACAGATGCTAGCTGTCCACCCTATCTAGACCACTGATGATCTCTTTTTAAAATACTTTTATTGATTTTAATAAAGAACTTTTACAAGTAAAAAGGTACAATTCAATGAGATGAAATGGACAGTTACATGAACTAAATAAGACATCTGTAAAATACTAACAAATATAAATTGTAAATCATATTCATAATTCATATTCTAAATAGTATATACCATTTTTTTTAGAATAAACTCTAATAATTCAAAACAAAAGGAAATAAGTGTGGTGCTACCACTATGTGTTTCGATGTATGTATTTGCTGTATGGGCTGGCCTGCCCCTGAACATGTGACTCCTCCCTCCCAGATATCCCCATAACAGCTGTTACGCCCAAACCCCTCCCTCAGTACCTGCCATGGAACTGGGCTAGCAACATGCAAGCTGTGCTGACACTTTAAAGTGATTAAAGCCTATTAATCATGATTTTTTTTGTCTGATTGTGGTTGATTAGTAGTACAAGTTTTTAAAAAAAAAAGTAAAGGAGAAAAACTCAAACCCTTAACCTAACCAAATTGCCAGATGCTATATATGATTGGTATTAAAAGAACAATTAAGATTTTAAAAAAATCTCCTTAATTGCTCCAAATAGAAAAGCCCTATGTCTGTACAGCTTGCTTCATACGACATGTTCTCCACTCCAGACAACATCCTGGTAAATCTCCTCAGCACCTTCTTCAAAGCCTCCACAGGCAACCTGTTTTTTGGCACTCCTGAAGGAAGGGCACAGGCCTGAAATGTTGACAGCCTTTTACTTTCCATGGACCTGCACGACTAGCTGAGTTTTTGCAGCACTTTTGTGGACTGCACTGGACTGCAGATTTTCTTGCTTACCTACCATTTTGGATTACTTTGGACTAAAATACCTCCAGACATCATCTATGAAAACAAACTAGCAAAACATTACAACAGCTCAACTTTTATGAATTAAATTTAGACAAATATGGAGTATCTTTAGTGATATTTGTATATTGATACTGAGGCACAGAAGTCAACAAATTCCAATGTTTTGAGAGTCTTAAAAGTGGTGCAAATCCCACCTGAGATCTAATTGCTCACAGGTATACCTCTCAGAAAAAGCATTAAACATTAAATTTGGATTGGATAAAAAATGTAAAATCAAATTGAAATTAATTTCCAGTGAAAAGCATCAACCCAGCATAACCAAAAAGCAAAGAAATGAAGATCTCCCAATGCTACTCTTAAAGCAGGTATAGTATAAGATCTTGCTACAGAAATGCATCACTGTTCTTTGATCCTTGTGGTGTCAATTTCCTGGAATTTCATTCTGAACAATTCTGTGAAAATAATTTCACCAGATAGATGGCAACTGTTCAAGAGGATTGATCACCACCAAGAGCATGACCAGACAGAAAATACATGCTGGTCTTGCCAACGCAGTTCACATCATAAAGATCAACTCCGATGTCTATGTGTGGAACCATCCACAAGAGACAGGTTAGGCCTTAAACAAGTATTTTTGATCTGCATTTGCAGTGTTGTAAAAATGTTGGTGAGGAAATTCAGGTAAATAAATGGTGATGTCTTGAATGAAGTCTACATTACAGCAGGAAGGTTTCTGGAGGTCTTAAAACAAATAGTGATGGATCAGTCTCTGGGGCCTGATAAATTGTGACCTTGGACATTGTGGGAGGTAGGGCAAGAAGTCCCAGGTGCTCTGGAATATAGAGATAAATCCTCATCAGGTGAGGTTCTAGAAAATCAAAAGGTGGTGAATGTTGCGCTTTTATTTAAAAGGGTTGCAAGGACAAGATAAGGACCTACAAGCTAGTAAGATCATCAAATAATTATTGTCATACATATTGTACAACGTACATATGCATCAAAATTCTTTCTTACTGCAGCTGAACAGGTACTTCATAAAAAAACTACAAGTGTATACATTGAATAACCAATTACTAATACAATTAACCAATACAGCAAAACCAAGGAGATGATGTGGACTACAGGAGGAAGTCAGGGGAACATGATTCTATTCTCATCGAGGGGTCAGTAGTGGAGAAGGTCAGGACCTTCAAATTCCTGAGCATCAACATCTCCGAGGATCTTTTCCGGAGCCTTCAGGCTGATGCAATCACAAAGAATGCTCACCAATGGCTATACTTTGTGAGGTGTCTGAAGAGAGTCTCATAAACTCCTACAGGTGTACCATGGAGAGCATTCTGGCTGGTTGCCTCACTGCTTGGCATGGAGCCATCAACTCTCAGGACAAGAAAAAACTCCAGAGGTTTGTTAACTCAGCCTGCGACATCACAGGCATCAGATTTCACTCCATCGAGGACATCTACATGAGGTGGTCTTAAAAGAGCAGCCTCTATCTTCAAAGACTCTCATCACCCAAGCCATGTCTTCTTCACTCTGCTATCTTTAGGGAATAGGTACAGGAGCCTAAAGATGAGCAGTCAGCGGCACAGGGACAGCTTCTTCCCCTTTGCTATCAGATTCCTGAATAATCATTGAAGCAAAGATACTACCTTTTTTAATGCACCTGGAATGCACATTAATCCATATTAATCAAAATGTTATTTTTTTTCTTATGTATAGTAATGTTGTAAGATGGCTACAATATGTATGTTTACACTGTGATGCTGCCACAAAACACTGAATTTCATGACTTGTTCATGACAATAAATCTTGATTTTAATTCTGATAAAATTGAAAAGAGATACTACATAAATATTCTGAGTTTTCATAGTGCAAGAAAAAATGTAGCAGGGTAATAATGTAATAGTCCTCTTGTGGTATGGTAGAAATCCATGATTAATATAACAAGGGGATGATCAAGAGCCTGATAGCTGTTGGAAAGAAATTGTTTATACATGGTATGGTTTTGAACAGCATGGATTTTGATATAATGCAGTTTATAATTTTAATATAGTTGTAATGACTACTATCCATAAAAATACAGCTTAGAGACTTAAGTGGGCTCTTTACTGTGACATGTTTGAATAAATTCTTAATGAAGTCCAAATGAGTTTTAAAGAATGTATTAATTAAAACAAAAAGATTTGTAACATCCGGGGAAATATTTTTGAACTTGGTAATGGCAATGTTCCTGATAATATTGTAATGTGTAATGTTCAATCTTCTCAGTAAAGTTGCGTGTAACCAATGACCAACAGAATGGTCAACAGAAAATATTGGAGCCTCACTCACCCACCTTCTATTCTGCCGTTACCGTCAATGCTGACTCACTGACTGCTCCAACCGTGCACAAGCCCTGTGCAAGAGCCTACCACCAGTCCATAGCGCATGAGCACTAGAAGATACCGAATGTGCACAGCCTCCAGACCCCAGGATGCTGCCAATACCCGTAGCCGAACCGACAACAGTAAACAACGAGCCTTTGTCTCTTACACCGTCCTCTAATTATTATGTCTTAATTAATAATTACACAATTATAAACAACAATCAAATACATTAAGTTCCAGTATTATGTCAAGCTTCCTTCTTCATTCTTCATAAGCCAGAGGTTACCAACACATAGCCTTTGAAAAGAGTGATCTTTACTACCACTGGGCCAGTGGTAAAGTCTGTAGTCTGTGTAATGGGCAAGGGCAAGGTCCAAAAAAACAAAAATAAAATCAGCCATATTTTGGGTTTCTTCCTCTGTCATAGCATTATATAAGGAAATTCAAATTCCACTAACAGACCTGAGGCCCTTTAACGATATCTTGTTATTTTTAGCAGCTTTGTCAAGAAATTCTGTTTCAAGAACACCAGCTCCATTTGCATTCCCAATGTGTATTGGAATATTCATTGTGCTTCTGCAGGTTTTTAATTTTTTTTTTAATTTTTCACACTATGAACCATAATGACCAAAATACATAGACATTTTTCTCTTGAATATATACAGTGTCATTTTCTCCCCTTTCTCCCCCCTCCCCTCCCTCCCTCACCCCCCCTTCCCAATTATTCAAAGTTCAATCTATATGATACATTAAACCCGTTAAACAATGTCGTCACTTAATAAAAATAAACAAGAAATTTTTGTCTTTTACTTTTACATACTGAGTCAGTTCATTTCGTTGTCTTCTCCTTCTGTCATTTTAGGTGGTGGTGGTCTGTGGTAGGACCTTCTGCAGGTTGAAGCAGCCAGACACACAAAATCTATTTGATCCATCAATTACATCATAAGCCATTGTTTTCACAGTACCATTCTGGCCCATTGCTTCAGCACCCCAGAATTTTGATCCATTGGAAGACCGATCCCATAATGTAAATACAGTAGGTAGCTGGAGTGTTGTACATAGAACTGCCACACCCTTATGCTTTGTAGTAAAAAATGACTAGATATTCTTTCAGTGCATGTCTGAGAAGATCCTCTCTGATTGTTACCACAGTCACCTCAGGACATCCAAAATTCTTTTGAGCACCAGCAAAAATCAAACCAAACTTGGTTACATCCACTGGCTTTGAAAGAAAACTTGAGGATGTGTCACAGATTGGCACAGTTCCAATAAAACAGCAAACAATGTTTCCAAAGCTCTTACATAATTCTCAGTACCATTTTCACCTTTTAACCTTTTACGATTCATTTCAATTCATACCCACAATTGGACTTGTCTGTATGCTTCAATTTCTGCTTAGAAAAAATGGATGGGGATTGTGAAAATGAAAGCATCTACTTATTCATGATGTTGCCAGTGTACTCAACTGTAGTTTCATGGAAAAGAAATTGAATACCCTCTTCTTTCTGCAATCTCTGAATATTCTGAATAAAGAAGCTGTATGCATTGTACCCAAGGTAGGAATACATCTTTTTAAATTTTTTTTATTTTTCACACTATGAACCATATTAATCAAAATACACACAGACATTTCCCTCTTCAATATACACAGTGTCATTTTCTTCCCTTTTTCCCCCTCCCTTCCCTCCCTCCTTCCCACCCCCCTCCAAACCCATTAAACGTTCAACATATAAAATACAATAAACCCACGAAACAATGTCCTCACACAATGAAAATAAACAAGAAAATTGTGTCATCTACTTTTACACACTGGGTCAGTTCATTTCGTCGTCTTCTCATTCTGTCATTTTAGGGGGTGGAGGTCCGCGGTAGGCCCCCTCTATTGTGTTCCATGTATGGTTTCCAAATTTGTTCAAATAATGTGACTTTATTTTTTAAATTATATGTTATTTTTTCCAATGGAATACATTTATTCATTTCCATGTACCATTGCTGTACTCTCAGGCTCTCTTCTGATTTCCAAGTTGACATCATACATTTTGTTGCTACCGTTAAGTCTATCATAATAAATCTTTTTTGCACTTCATCCAGTTTGAGGCCTAATTCTTTACCTCATATTACTTAGAAGGAAGATCTCTGGATTTTTTGTATGTTGGTTTTTGTGATTTTTATTTAATATCTGATTTGGATCTTCCCAAACATTTTTCACTTTCTCACATGCCCAAGTTGCATGTACTGTTGTTCCGGTAGGAAGACTTCCTTGAGAACATCTCTCATTCCTTCTTCTTTAAACCGTAAATTTTCTGCTCTTACAACAGGGGAATTAATTAGGAACAGCCTCAATGCATCTGCACCATAGGTGTTAACAATGTGAATTGGATCTGGGTAATTCTTCTTACATTTGCTCATTTTCTAACTATGGTTATTATGTAAAGTCCTCACTTGCACTAGCAAAATGATGCATTTGGGTAGATGTCACCGTTCCAAAGTTTGTGGGCCTAAAGCATCTGTCAACCTTAAAGTCCTCCAGTCCATGAAGATCCAAAATCCAGCTAATCTACTCTTGTACTTCTTTTTGTTTCTTAAATCGTTTGAACAGCTCAGAAAATGATGTTTCAATTGAATTCGTCTCCTTTAAGAATTGCTGTTTTTCTTTTATTACTTTCCCTAGCTCTGCCTTGGCCTCTATCATTTTGAAAACTGATTTTAGCATATTCATCACCAACCTTTTTCATCTCTGCACTCTGTACAAGGCTTTCCTCCTGTTTCTGTTTCTATTTCAAAGTTATACCTCCTGGACAGCAAGCTCTTGTCTTACAGCTTGCATTGCTTAACTTGTATGAATATCGTTCCAGTCTCTGAGCGAAAAGGCCATGGCTGCTCTGTAATATTTTAATTATGTTATATAAAAGTGCCAAGCGAACCCAGCTCAGCGCGGACATTGGCGACTTCAGGGGTTTCTACGAGGCTCTAAAGGCTGTGTACGGCCCCTCACCACAAGTACAAAGCCCGCTGCGCAGCTCAGACGGCAAAGTCCTCCTCAGCGACAAGATCTCCATCCTCAACCGATGGTCAGAACACTTCCAATTTCTTTTCAGTGCCAACCGCTCAGTCCAAGATTCCGCCCTGCTCCAGCTCCCTCAACAGCCCCTAAGGCTAGAGCTGGATGAGGTCCTCACCCAGGATGAGACATATAAGGCAATCGAACAACTGAAAAATGGCAAAGCAGCAGGTATGGATGGAATCCCCCCAGAGGTCTGGAAGGCTGGCGGCAAAACTCTGCATTGTCAAACTGCATGAGTTTTTCAAGCTTTGTTGGGACCAAGGAAAACAGCCTCAGGACCTTCGTGATGCCACCATCATCACCCTGTACAAAAACAAAGGCGAGAAATCAGACTGCTCAAACTACAGGGGAATCACGCTGCTCTCCATTGCAGGCAAAATCTTTGCTAGGATTCTCCTAAATAGAATAATACCTAGCGTCGCCGAGAATATTCTCCCAGAATCACAGTGCGGCTTTCGCGCAAACAGAGGAACTACTGACATGGTCTTTGCCATCAGACAGCTCCAAGAAAAGTGAAGAGAACAAAACAAAGGACTCTACATCACCTTTGTTGACCTCACCAAAGCCTTCGACACCGTGAGCAGGAAAGGGCTTTGGCAAATACTAGAGTGCATCGGATGCCCCCCAAAGTTCCTCAACATGGTTATCCAACTGCACGTAAACCAACAAGGTCGGGTCAGATACAGCAATGAGCTCTCTGAACCCTTCTCCATTAACAATGGCGTGAAGCAAGGCTGTGTTCTCGCACCAACACTCTTTTCAATCTTCTTCAGCATGATGCTGAACCAAGCCATGAAAGACCTCAACAATGAAGACGGTGTTTACATCCAGTACCACACGGATGGCAGTCTCTTCAATCTGAGGCGCCTGCAAGCTCACACCAAGACACAAGAGAAACTTGTCCGTGAACTACTCTTTGCAGACGATGCCGCTTTAGTTGCCCATTCAGAGCCAGCTCTTCAGCGCTTGACATCCTGTTTTGCGGAAACTGCCAAAATGTTTGGCCTGGAAGTCAGCCTGAAGAAAACTGAGGTCCTCCATCAGCCAGCTCCCCACCATGACTACCAGCCCCCCCACATCTCCATCGGGCACACAAAACTCAAAACGGTCAACCAGTTTACCTATCTCGGCTGCACCATTTCATCAGATGCAAGGATCGACAACGAGATAGACAACAGACTCGCCAAGGCAAATAGCGCCTTTGGAAGACTACACAAAAGAGTCTGGAAAAACAACCAACTGAAAAACCTTTCAAAGATAAGCATATACAGAGCCGTTGTCATTCCCACACTCCTGTTCGGCTCCAAATCATGGGTCCTCTACCGGCATCATCTACGGCTCCTGGAATGCTTCCACCAGCGTTGTCTCTGCTCCATCCTCAACATTCATTGGAGCACTTTCATCCCTAACGTCGAAGTACTCGAGATGGCAGAGGCCGACAGCATCGAATCCACGCTGCTGAAGATCCAGCTGCGCTGGGTGGGTCACGTCTCCAGAATGGAGGACCATCGCCTTCCCAAGATCGTGTTATATGGCGAGCTCTCCACTGGCCACCGTGACAGAGGTGCACCAAAGAAAAGGTACAAGGACTGCCTAAAGAAATCTCTTGGTGTCTGCCACATTAACCACCGCCAATGGGCTTATATCGCCTCAAACCGTGCATCTTGGCGCCTCACAGTTCGGCGGCAGCAACCTCCTTTGAAGAAGACCGCAGAGCCCACCTCACTGACAAAAGGCAAAGGAGGAAAAACCCAACACCCAACCCCAACCAACCAATTTTCCCCTGCAACCGTGTCTGCCTGTCCCGCATCGGACTTGTCAGCCACAAACGAGCCTGCAGCTGACGTGGACATTTACCCCCTCCATAAATCTTCGTCCACGAAGCCAAGCCAAAGAAGAAGAATGGAAAAACAATGTGAATGGAAAAAGGAAATGTGGTGAAGGTGATACACATAATGAATGTAAATGGATAACATTGGAAAAGAAACTGAAGATGGTGCATCATTAATAAAATAGCACGAGACAAAGACGTGACTGAATCGTCTGTTCGAACTCTTATCAAGAATAAAGATAAAATTAAAGACCATGGATCTGGATTGAAGATTACAACCAGAAAAGAATTCCAGTAAAGAAGGGCAGCACAGTTGATGTAGTGTTTAGCACGAGATCTTTCAGTGCCAGCGATTGGGACTGGACTAGAGTTTGAATCCCGCACAGTGTGTAAGGAATTTGTATATTCTCCCTGTGCCTGCATAGGTTTTCTCTGGGGGACCCGATTTTCTCCACCATTCAAATTAATAGGGTATAAATTAAGTGGTATGGACGCGTGGGGCAAAATGGCCTGTTACCCTGCTGTATGTCTAAATTTAAAAAAAAATTTAAATGACGATTCAAGCTAATGCAACAGGCCTCCATTGGACATTAAAAGAAAATTAAGAAAATAGAAATGAATGGGAAACTTTTTCAACAAGTCCTGGTTAATTTTACAACTTCAAAAAATACATGGTGCTCCATAATGTTCGAATTACTGGCAAATATATGAGTGGTGATAATGGTGCAGCTGGATGCTTTCTGACTGAACTAAAAGAAGTGATTGACCAAGAAGGTGAGCACATTTTTAAAGTTGACAAAACCAGATTATTTTTCAAAAAGATGCCATCACCCAATTTTTTAGTTGATAAAGAAAAAATCTCTACCAGGCTATAAAGTTTCGAAAGACTGATTGACTAAATTAGACAAATATTTTCTTATATAAACAATGTTCACTTTTTTCCTATAGGATCTTTGTCAGACATAAGAGTTTGAGGTAAAAGAATAAATAATTATAGGATTGGAGCATATTACATTAAAGTACATTGTAATAATGCTTTGAAAAGTGTGATTTTCTATAATCACTGAACTTTTTTGGAACATATTAACCATGTTATACAAAGTATCCCTGTACATGCATTTGAAAAAGTATAGTCTGCAAAGAGATGATCAGCAAGGCTTTGTGATTGAAAATCTGTCTCATGAATTTGTGAGTTTTTTTGAAAAGGTGATCAAGAAATTTGGTAAAGGCAAGACAATTGAAATTGTTTACTTGAACTTTAGCAAGGTTGTTGACAAAGTCCTACATGGTGGGCTCACTTGATGAAATGAGTCAGAGGGTGATAATCCAGTCTTTTATTCAATTTAAATTACTGTGACAGTGGTGTGCCATTGGTATTAGTGCTAGGTCTACAATTTTTGTCATCTGTATGAACAATTGCATGGTAGTTAGATGACAATGTAGCTAGAATGGTGAGTATGTTTGTGGATGATATCAAAATTGATGGTATAGTGGACAGTAATGTAAATTATCTGAGACTACATAGGATATAAAATTGAGAAAATGAGCAAATGAATGCACGATGAAATTGAACTCTGAGTAGGTTAAATCAGGGGAATTTTACAGAGTGAAATGTAATGCCCTGAAGAATATTGTAGAGCAGAGAGATTTGGGTTAAAAGTATGTAATTCAATGAAAATGTCATCACTGGTAGACAGCAGGGTGAAGAATGTTATGAGTGGGTATATTGAACAAACTGTCAGAGGAAGTGGTAGATGTGGGTACAAATAATGTTGATGTTATGAGGTGTTTGGGACCTTAAAGAGCTGGGACTGTTGGGAGCCAACTGGAGGTGAGTACCTTGAAAAAAGAGTGGTGCAGGACTCGGAATACAGCCATCTTAGGACCGTAAGGAGGAGTGTGGGACTTTAGAGAGCTGGGAGAGTCAGGAGCTAGCTGGAGGAGAGTTCCTTTAAAAAGCAAGTTAAAAATTAAATAGAAGAGTGGGAGGAGTAATTAAGATAAGTGGTAGTGACAAATAAAAAGAGGGGGGGCTCAATGGGAGCAGCTAGTGTGTGAGTGGCCTAGTGACAGAATGGGACTTAAAGGCTTTGGCTCACAAGGCTTTGGAGAGCGGAGGATGAGCTTGATTCCACTAAGGTAAGATCTTTGAATTTAATTAGGAAGCGTTAATGGAGTCGGCAGCTAGGGCAGTGGAATGCTCCGATTACAGGAGGTAGGAAATACCTTTTCCTTTCCACTCACATACCGCTTTAAGTAATCCCTATGCCATCGGTGCTCTGTGGGGGATTGCTTAAGGTGGTGTGTGAGAGGTAAGGGAAGGTTGAGAATCACTGCTTTGGACCCAACTGTTACTGAAATATTTTGCTTGAGAAAATTGGTCATTGGCCCATTTCCTTTGGAGTTATGAAACTGTCATATAACGAGTCAATTAGATAAGATTAAAACAGTGGTTTTCAAGCTTTTCCTTTCCACTTACTTACCACCTGAAGCAATCCCTTACTAATCACACAACATCTATAGTATAGGGATTCTATGGTAATCTCAGAATTGCTGCCTGTGCCACACACCAGAGAGGGTAGGAACAGGAAGTTGTGGCAGATGAATGCATGGCTAAAGAGTTGGTGCTGGGTGGGAGGAGGAGCAGCAGGGGTTCAGATATGTGGATCATGGAGATCTCTTCTGGGGAAGGTCTGACCTGTAAAAAAATGATAGGCTGCACCTGAACTAGAAAGGGACAAATATCCTGGCAGGTAGGTTTGCTAGAGCTGTTGGGGAGGGTTTAAACTCATTTAGCAGAGGGTGGGAAATGAATGTGAGTGCAGAGATTAAGATAGAAGGACAAAAGCATGATTCTCTGTGTTCTGAGTTGGTGAGGAATGACAGGCAGGGTCTAAAAGTTAAAACCTTGTGTTTTTTAATTCTTAGTTAATTTTGTGCCTATCCTTTTTAAGAGATTACTGTTTGTAGTGTTACCATAGTGACTATGATGTAATATGTCATAAGCTAGTGGAGTTGTTCAAGTGAACCGGTACAGACTTGAAGGGCCGACATGGCCTGTTTCCATGCTGTTAATGGTTATATGGTTAATATCTGCCCAGACTAACAGCTTGCTCATTATTCTTCAGGATGTAGGTGTGTGTGAGCATGAGAGATTTTTCTTTGAATTTTTTTGTGCTTCTCTTTAAATTTGTTTATCTATATCTTTTTTTAAAAACTTTATTTAAACATTTTATCACAGGAATAAAAAGAAAAATTACATTTAAAGAAAAGATATAAAATAAAATAATATAATTACAATACAACATTAATAACCTAACTTAATTCAACCTAACTCCCCCTACATATACAAGAACTAAAAAATCTATATATAAAAAAAACCACCCTTCCCCTCCCCCAAACTAAAGAGTAAAGAATTTGTAAAATTAATAATATTATGTAGTAAAAAAACACAAACAAAGAAAAAGAAAAATATGACAAATAAAAATAATAAAAAATAGATTTATCAAATCTAAAATATCACATCTAGGAACATACTTAAATCAAACTTAATTGCATATACTTAACAAATGGAATCCACTTCAACTTATAAAAAGACATCTTATCTTGAATTGAAAAAGATATCCTTTCCATAATTAAACAAGACTTCATCTCTAAATACCACCTATCCAAAGTTAGTATATTTCTATCTTTCCAAGTAGACGCTATTCATTTCTTGGCCACTGCTAAAGCTAAATAGATAAAACAAAACTGATAATCATTTAATCCTAAATCAATTAATGATTGCATATTCCCTAATAAAAATATATCAGGATCTAATACAACACAAATATTATATAATCTATTAAATATAGATTGAATACCTTTCCAAAACTGTTGCAATCGGTCACAGGACCAGACAGTATGTAAAAAAAATACTAGCTGTCTGGTCACAATGAAAACAACAGTCTGACTTACTAAGACCAAATTTTTTTAATTTTTCTGGTGTTAAATATAATTGATGTATAAAATTATAATTAAACATCGCTAATCTAGCATTAATCAATTTCCGAATATTGTTTTGACAAATTTCCATCCAAGCTTCTTCAGCTATTGTAGAACCTAAATCTTTTTCCCATTTCAACTTTATCCCAATCTTTCTTACTTTCATTTTCTTGTAAAATACAATACAAATCAGATATATACTCCTTTTCTGGTATTGAAAGTACATGTTTCTCAAAACTAGTTTTGGGCAATAAAGTCATTTGCTGACCACATATCTGTTTTACAAATGATCTTAACTGATAGTACACAAATACAGAATTTCCACTAATACCAAATTTCTTTTGTAATTCCTCAAAAGAACAAAAATGTCCTTCAAAAAAACAATCAGATAAGTTTTTTATTCCTTTCCTTTCCCATTGTTTCAAAGTGATATTGGAGACCATAAAAGGAACAAGTTGATTATTATAAAATGGCAATCGCCCAGACCATTTATTTTTAAGCCCCATTTTATCAAGTTTACGCGTCCACAGATTCAATAAATGTTTCAATATTGGTACATCATAAGTTCATAACAAATTTTTATTCCATCGAAACAAAAATTCATGTGAAGATTTTTCTAAAATAACTGCCTGTTCTATCTTTGCCCAACTGGGCGGATCCTCCATATTCATTAATGCACTAAGAAATTTAAATTGAGCTGCTTCATAATAATATTGAAAATTAGGTAATCTCAAACCTCCAAATTGAAAGTCCCACATCAACTTTTTCATTGCTACCCTGGGAAATTTTCCCTTCCATAAAAATTCTCTAACTGCTTTATATAAATCCTTAAAAAAAACTTTTTAAAAAAAAAATAAGGAATTGATTGAAATAAATATTGCATCCGAGGAAAAATATTAATTTTTATAGTATTAATCCTCCCCAATAAACCTAAAGGTAAGTCCTTCCACCTAATCAAATCTAGTTTAATCTTTTTTATTAAAGGAAGGTAGTTAATTGATATAGATCTTGATATTCTGTATTGACTTTAATTCCCAAATATTTAATTTGTTTTGTCCACTTCAATTTCATAATATTTTTATAAATTGAATAATCATCTTTACAAATTGACAAAATTTCACTTTTAGCCCAATTTACCTTATAACCAGATAATTGACCATAATTTTCTAAAGATTCTTGAATTGCTGGTAAAGAAATATCAGGGTCTACCAGGTATAATAAAACATCATCTGCAAATAAATTAATCTTATATTCCTCATTCAAAACTCTCATACCCTTAACATTTTCATTTTGACGTATTAACTGTGCCAAAGGTTCAATAACTATAGCAAATAAAGCAGGTGACAATGGACATCCTTGTCTAGTAGACCTTGTTAAATCAAAAGATTCTGAAATCTGTCCATTAGTAGCAACTCTAGCCTTCGGACTATTATATAAAGCCTTTATCAATCCAATAAATGAAGAACCAAAACAAAATTTTTCAAGTATTTTAAATAAAAACTTCTATTCCACTCTATCAAAAGCCTTTTCTGCATCTAATGAGACCACTATTGGATAATTCATTTGAGATTTAAATTTATTTATCAAAGTAATTAGTCGCAAAATATTATCAGACGCATATCTGTTTTTTTTATAAATCCTGTTTGATCTTTATGTATTATTTTAGGTAAATATTGAGCCAATCTATTAGCCATAACTTTAGCTACAATTTTATAATCTACATTTAACAATGATATTGGTCGCTAAGAAGAAACCTGTAAAGGAACTTTATCTTTTTTTGGTATAACCGTAATTATTGCATTAGAACAAGATTCAGGTAATTGAAAAGTTTTATAAATTTACTGTATTACATTCTTATAAATAGAAGATATATCAACATAAAAAGTTTTATAAAATTCTATAGAGAACCCGTCTTCACCGGGTGCCTTTCCATTTGGCATATCTCTTATAGCCATTTCAATTTCATTCTCTGTAAAAGATTTATCCAACTCTTGTCTATCTTCTTGATTCAACTGTGGCAAATTAATATTTTTCAAAAAAGAATCTATTGCATCTTCACTTACATCTTTACACTCAGATGTATATAATTTTTTATAAAAATTACAAAATTCCTCATTAATTTCTTTTTGTCTAAAAGTAATACCCAATTTTTTTTCTAATTGCTGGTATAATCCTAGATAATTGTTCTTTTTTTAACTGCCATGATAAAACTTTATGAGCTTTCTCACCCCATTCATAAAACTTATGTTTAGTTCGATTCATTAAACATTCAAATCGATATGTTTGTAATTCATTATACTTTAATTTTAAATTAGTTAACTGGTTCTTTTGCATTTCAGTAGCATTTTTTTGAAATTCTTTTTCACTAACAGTTATCTTTTTCTCTAAATCTTCAATCTCTCTAATTCTCTCTTTCTTTACTTTAGATGCATAGCTAATAATTTGACCTCATAAAAAAGCTTTCATTGCGTCCCATAAAACAAAATGACTAGAAACAGAGTTAACATTATTACTAATAAAATCCTCAATTTGTTTTTTTAAATAACTAATAAATTCTGGTTTTTGTAATAACATAATGTTAAATCTCCATCTTGGGGTTCTCTGAACATCTTGTGAACTCTGATATTCTAATAATAATAATGAATGATCTGAGACCAACCTTGCCTTATAATCCACAGATATAACCTTATCTTGCAAATGTGTTGAAATTAAGAAATAATCAATTCTTGAAAAGGAATTATGACGTGAAGAATAAAAAGAAAAATCTTTCTCTGTAGGATTAAGTCTCCGCCAAATATCAACTAAATTCAAATCTTTCATCATATTAGTCACTTGTACTGCCATCTTAGATTTCTTAATTACTCTTGGATACTTGTCCAATAAAGGCTCCAATACCACATTTAAATCTCCCCCAATCATCACATTGGAATTTGTTTGTCCAAGTAATAAAGACTCATCTACAATAAAAGCTGTATCTTCAACATTTGGAGCATAAACATCAAGCAGAGTCCAAGCCTCATTAAGAATTGTACAGTTCAGTTTTAATAATCTTCCTCCATTTTTCTCTTCATTCTGTAACTGAAATGGTAAATTCTTATGCACCAGAATTGCCACTCCTTTCGCCTTTGAATTAAATGAAGAATAGAAAACTTGTCCAACCCATTCACGTTTAAGTTTCAAATGTTCCTTATCTGTTAAATGAGTTTCCTGCAAAAAAGCCACATCAACTTTTAAATTTTTTAAGTAAGCGAGTACTTTCCTATGCTTAATAGGATTATTTAAACCCTGAACATTAAGAGAGGCAAACTTAAGTTTAGACATTACTTACAATAACACAAAGAAAAAGAGAAGGAGAAAAAAAAGAAAAGAGAAAAAAAAAGAAAAAAAAAAGAAAAACATCTCCTTCCCTTATCCCCTCCTAAAACTACAAAAAATTAAAAAAAAAATTAAAGATAATAATAAAAAAAAAACTTCACTCCTTAATCCAAAAATTGATTAAAAAAAAAAACAGGTAGGAGGTTGCAACCACCTCCTCCTGTCTCAACCGCTCAATGCGGTAACTCCCACAAAATATTGGGTGTGAGATAACTCACACGTAGCTGATGACTTCTGGAAAATGATGCCCACCCAGCTCCCTCTCCCAACTCCCGTTTCACATTAAACTATCATCATTATCTAAAATCTTCTCAGAAATTTTTTTTTTTTTAAATCAACTTTGTCACACCGACCACCATTGCTTCCATTTCTTCTTGGAATTCGGTTCCCATCTTGCGTCTCCACTCTCCTTGGAGACCGTGGTGGACTACGTCTTTCCTGAAATTGCGTAATTGGCAATAATTGAGCAAAGTCCATAGCTTCCTTAGGATTATCAAAAAATTTTGGTTGATAGCCATCTTGAAAAATCTTCAATACTGCAGGGTATCTAAATGTTGCTTTATATCCTTTTTTCCACAACACTTCTTTCACAGGATTAAATTCACGTCGTTGAGACATAACTTCTTGACTCAAATCCGGATTTTAAAAAAAAACACGATTGTTCTGAACCAACAAGGGAGATCTTTGTTGTGCATTTCTTATAGCCGCACGCAAAATTGTCTCTATCATAATAATTTAAACAACGAACCAAAACAGGTCTTGAATTTTGTCCTGGAAAAGGCTTTCTTCTCAAAGCTCTATGGGCACGTTCCAATATTAAGCCTTCCGGAAATTTATCTTGTCCTAACACTTGTGGAATCCATTCAGTGAAGAATTTTCTTGGATCTGATCCTTCCATATCTTCTGGCAAGCCAACAATTTTTATATTATTCCGTCTAGATTGATTCTCCAAATAATCAACCTTTTTCGCCAAATTTTTATTCTGAATTTGTAAAATTTCAATTGTTTTATTTATATCTTGTATTTGGTCTCGTACCTCGACTATGCCTTGGTCACAACCATCAAGTCTTTCACTCGTTTCAAGCTTAAAAGCTCCATAATCAACTATCTGTTGAGTATTAATGTCCACCAAAGTATTAACCATATAACCATTTACAGCACGGAAACAGGCCATGTTGGCCTTTCAAGTTCGTACCGGTTCACTTGAACAACTCCACTAGCTTATGACATATTACATCATAGTCACTATGCTAACACTACAAACAGTAATCTCTTAAAAGGATAGGCACAAAATTAACTAAGAATTAAAAAACACAAGGTTTTAACTTTTAGACCCTGCCTGTCATTCCTCACCAACTCAGAACACAGAGAATCATGCTTTTGTCCTTCTATCCTAATCTCTGCACTCACATTCATTTCCCACCCTCTGCTAAATTAAGCTTTGTATTAACCTGAACTAAAGCCTTACCTATTTCTTTTATTGTAGAGGATAACTTAGATTCAAGATTCTTAATAAGCATATCTACTGGAATAGATTCAGGCACAGTAGGATCTTGCTGTTTCTGTATAGCTAAAGGGTCTTCTATTTCCTTTGGTTTAACTGCTTTTCTTATAGTATGACTGCGTGTGGAAACCCCTGCCACAACCTCCTCAGCAGTATCTGGAGGCTGATGGCCAGGGTTATCCTTAACCCATATTATATCAAATGCCTTCATTACATTGATGTCTGTTGAAGTCTTCATTACTGGAGGTGCATTTCGCAGCGCCACCGCTACATCAATCGGTAAGCGTCTTTTCAGAGTCGGGTCTTCAGCTGGCAGCATCCCAGCTGTTCTAGCTGTCAAAGATTCACTGACAGCGCTCACAGCGGGCGTTGATTCACGCGCACGTGCCTGGCCAGCCCTTTGTTCCAAGGGCTGCTGGGCGCCATCTTTAAAGAGCCCTGCCGATAAAGAGCGGAGCTCCGTTGCCGAATCTTGTACCTCTCTTCCTGGATCCATTCCACGCTGAGTCCTGGCTTCTTGTAAACAGGTAGGCTCAGATAACCGCGGGAAATGCAGTTTCTTAACGATCTATTGGCGTTTTTTTTACTTCTTTTCAGCAGTTGTACCATTAGAAACTAATTCAACACCTCTAACTATTTCTAAACTTTTTAAAAGTTTTAACGGGCACTTATAGACAAAACAATAACAAAGAGTCAGGAGAGGACTGGAAGGCACGACTGTTCCTTACGCCATCTTGCCACGCCCCCTTGTTTATCTATATCATTATGAATTGCTTTTTAAAAATTTCTTATATTTTAATTTTTTTAAAATCACATAACATTGATTATAATATATTGATACAAACGTCACATGATTAAATAAACACCTCCAACCTCCCTCAACCACCCCACTAACACCCTCATTCCTCCCCTATCCACCTACAAAGAAAAGAAGATCATCAATAAAACAATGATAATCAACTTTATAGCTGCGTAAGTGGTGACATCCACCAAAGCGGACCGAGAGATCAAATTTTAACACCAATAATTTTTAAATCTGGGCTCCACACTTTAACAAAGAAAAAGTATGTATCTCTCAAATTATACATGATCTTTTCTAAAGGGTGGAAGCTTTAATTTTATTATGCCATCTTTTCATACTTAAAACCAAATCAGATTTCCATACGGTCCTTACACAAGTTTCTCCAAACATTTTTATCTCTCTTTCTATTTAAATCCAATTCCAAATTCACTCTCGATTTATGAACATCCAATTTAGGCATTTTATTTTGTAATAACTTATACATCTCAGAAATAAATTTACTTGAAACTTACTTAGTAAGTAATAATTCTAAAGGAGATTGCCTGGGTAATTTTAAGCTATGACATAATTTCTCCAACAAATTTTTTTTTAACATGATAATAACAAAAGAAAATATTCGAAGGGATTTGAAGCTTCTATTTCATTTGATTAAAAGATAATAATCTCCCTGCTTCAAAACAATCTTCAACTTTTTAATCCCCATTTGACGCCATATTTTCAAAAACTGATTCTCTACAATAAAAGGAAAAAAGCTTATTCTGATATTTTCACTGAAATCTTCCCTTTCCCACCTATCTGATAATCATTTTTATTCCATATTTCAATTGAATGTTAAAAATTAGTGGGTCTATACCAATTAACAATTTTGAATTCCATTTATAAATAAATTCAGCCATAAACCTCATCAATTTTATCCAACTCTATTTTAGCCGAAATAGAAGATTTGCTCGTATCAAACATTGCATTAATTAATTTCAATTGTGCTGCTCTAAAATAGTTCTGAAAATGAGGAAGTTGTAAACCACCCAATTCAAATTTCCAGGTCAATAATTTATTTAAAGTTTGAGCTTCTTTATATACATTTTATATCTCTATCATTATACAGTAAAAACTTTGTTCATCATTATGAAAGCCTCACTGTTAAGATATGAAAAATATTTATCCCTTTTATCAACAAATTAAAGCTACATAAAGCTGCATCTACAAAGTTTGGTTTATTGGATTAAAGAGATCAAAATTTGGAATATCATAGCTCATTATTTTTGAAGATGATACTTTGAAATTAGGATATATTAGAATAAGGAAAGTGTTGTCTATACTGGGGACTAAATGTAAATGTAGCCAGTTAGAGGAATTGAATTGTTTCTATTTGAATGCAAGGAGTATTGGGAATGAAGGGTTGAACGTGGAGCATGATCGGTATTTGGATACTCGATGTTGTGACCGTTACTGAAATTTCGATGAAGGAAGGACAGGATTGGCTGATGCAGGTACAGGGTGTTTTAAAAGGAATAGGATGGGAGGTAGAAAAGGAGCAGGGAGAGTAGCATCACTGATCATGGACAGTATCATGGCTATAGAAAGGGAGGACGCTGCAGAGGAAGTGTCCACTGAGTTGGTGTGGGTGGATGTTAGAAATAGAAAGGGAGCTATCACTGTGCTGGGAATCGTCTATAGGCCCCCAAATAGCACTTAGGACACCGAGGAGCAGATAAGCAGACAGATTTTGGAATGGTGCAGTGAATACAGGGTTGTAGTTATGGGTGATTTCATCTTCCCTAATATTGACTGGCACCTCCCGACTGCAAGAGGGATGGATAGGGCTGAATCTGTCAGGTATGTTCAGGAAGGATTTCTGACACAATATGTGGACCGACTGACAAGAAGAGAGGCCATACTGGATCTAAATCTGGGTATTGAACCTGGTCAGGTGACGGACCTCTAGGTGAGGAAGCATTTTGGTGAGAGTGATCACACCTTCCTTAGCTTCAGCATAGCTATGGAAAAGTATAAAAATGGTCAAAGTGGGAAAATGCCTAATTGGGTGAAGGCTCATCATGAAGGGGATGAGGCAGGAACCAGCAAGAGTAAATTTGAAACAGATGTTGAAGGGTGAAAACACAGAAGTAATGTGCAGCAAGTTTAGGGACCACATGTGCTGGGTTTAGGGTAGATTTGTCCCGCTGTGACAAGGAAAAGATGGTAGGAAAAGGAAATCTGGTTGATGAAGCAGGGGAGGCAGCTAATCAAGAGGAAGAAGGAAGCATATATAAGATAAAGGAAACAGGAAGGCTCATGAGAAGAATATGGTAGCCAGGAAGGAACTTAAGAAAGGAATTAGGAGAGCTAAAAGGGGGCTCGAGGAAGCCTTGGCATGTAGAATTAAAGAGAACTCCAAGGTGTTCAATGTGGATGTGAAAAACAGAAGGATGACGAGAATGAAGATGGGTCCACTCAAGTATAAAGGAGACAATATGTGCCTGGAGACAGAGGAAGTTGAGGAGGTCTTAAATTAATGCTTTGCTTCAGTATTCACAAGAGAAAAGGACCTTGAACAGAGTGAGGTCAAAATAGAACAGGCCTGGGTGCTGGTCATAGTGGAACAGAAAGTGTTGGATCTTATTAAAAACATCTTGATTGATAAGTTCCTGGGGTCAGATGCAATATTCCCCAGATTGCTGTGGGAAGTAAGAGAAGAGATAAATAGGGGAGAGGTGCCTAAGGATTGGAGAATGGCAAATGCAATCCCCCTTGTTTAAAAAGGGCAATAGAGAGAATCCTGGGAATTGTAGACTGGCAAGTCTTACACAGTGGGGCAAACTATTGGAGAGGATTCTTGAGGATAGGATCTATGAGTATTTGGAGAAGTACAGTCTACTCAAGGATAGTTGGCATGTCTTTGTGAAGGGAAAGTTGTGCCTCATGAGCCTAATTGAGTTTTTTTTTTGAGTAGCTAACAAAAGAAACATGAGAGTAGGGTGGTAGATGTGGTCTACATAGATTTTAGCAAGACATTTGACATGGTCCCTCAGAAGAGGTCATCCAGAAAGTCAAGAGACATGGGATCAGTTGAATCATGGCTGTATGCATTCAAAATTGGCTTATAGGAAGAAAGCGGAGAATAGTAGTGCAAGGAAAGCATTCTGCCTAGATGTCAGTGACTAGTGGAGTGCCACAAGAATCTGTTCTGGGACCCCTGCTCTTTGTGATTTTTATAAATGGTGTGATGAAGAGGTGAATGGATGGGTCAGTAAGTTTGTGGATGACACGAAGGTTGGAGGAGTTGTGGATGGAGTGGAAGGTTGTCGAAGGATGTAGAGTTGGCCAATAAAGTGGCAGATGGATTTCAATTTGGATAAGTGTGAGGTTGATGCATTTTGGAAGGACAAACCAGAAGGATTAGTATTGGATTAATGGTCTGTTACTTAAGAGTGTGGATGAACAGTGAGACCTTGGGTTTCAAATCCATACACCCTCAAAGTCACTGCACTGGTTGATAGGATATTTAAGAAGGCCTATGAGATGCTTGGCTTCATTAAAAGGGGTATTGAGTTCAGGAGTAGAGAGGTCTCTGTTAAGACCACACTCAAGTATTGTGTTCAGTTCTGATCACCTCATTATAGGAAAGATGTGGAAGCTATGGAGAGGTGGGGAGAGCAGATTTACCAGGATTGGAAAACAAGTCTTGTGAGGCAAGGTTAGTAGAACTGAGACTTTTCTCTTTGAAGCATAGAAGGATGAGAGCTATAAAATTATGAGAGGCATCGAGAGGATGGACAGCCTGCACCTGTTTCCCAGGGCAGGATCTGCAAACTCCAGAGGACATATGTTTAAAGTGAAGGGAGAGAAGTTTAGGGGAGATATCAGGGTAAGATTTTTAATGCAGAGATTTGTGGGTGCCTGGAATACCTTTCCAAGGATGGTGCTGGAGGCTGAAACATTAGGGGCATTTAAGAGACTCTTAGACAGGCACCTGGATGAAAATAAAATAGAGGGTTAGAGAGTAGGATGAGTTTTGAACTTTTTTAAAGGAATATATGGGTCAGCACAACATTGAGGGCCAAAGGACCTGTAGTGTGCAGTAGTGTTCTATGTAAAGCATTTAGAGAGATACATGAATAGAAATGTTCAGAGGGACAGATGGGCCAAATGAAGGCAAATAGGTCTAGCTTGGGTGAACAACTGGGTCAGTGTGGACTAGTTGAGCTGAAGGACCAGTTTATGCATTGTAAAACTCCATAACTAAACACATTCAAAAAATTATGCATAGCTGCTGATGGAGAGAATATGTTTGGAATTCTGAAATACTATGCTCAGAAGAGAACATTGTCTGGTGAGCTTGCATTTATTACTTAATAGCACACCTAAGGGGGTTTTTTTAAAGTGTAATTTTACACTATGGCTGCATTGCTCAATGCAATTTAAAACATGTGGCTATTGACTAAATCTTGATCTTGTGTCCTTGAAGTCTTCTTGGCTCAGGTATCTTTATTTAATGTATTCCATTTCTGAAAGCAAATGAATTCTGTATTGAGGAAGGGGTTTGGTGGGGGGGGTGGGGGGGAGGGGGAGGGGAGGGAAGATGAAGTATTTATAATTACCCACCTTGACTCACCAAGCTCTTTGTATGTCAAAATCCATGCTAATACTAACATTTCATACGCGAACCAGTAAAACTTGAGAAATAATCAATGTTTTCATTTCTTTAGCAAAGCATTAATATGATCAGAAATGGCTAAACAGAATTGAACCAGCATGAACCAAATTTGGAGAGTTGATAAATCATCATCAACTTTCAATTTATGTGTTTTTCTCTTTATCATACATCATAATTAAGACTATCTCCTCCATCATTCTGATTTCCTTCTCCATCCCAATATATAAAACTGTTTTTTTTTATATATTCTAAGCAATGGTTTCATTGATTGTCAAGTGAGCCAGAATGTGATTTGTCCAGTTTCTGAGTTAAACAGATGCAGTGTTTTTATACAGCAAATTGATTGGAATCTGATTTCCATGGCAACGTGTTTTCCTTAATTGTACAAGTATTGTGACAAATTAAATAACAATCATTAGCATTTGATATGAAATTAATTATAGTTGCAAAGAAATTTAGTAAAAGACACCAAAGGATCTGAATGTTTTGTTATTTCTTTGAAGATGGAGGGAGTGAATTTAGTCTTTGGCAGCAACACCAACCCAATTGATGCTTAGAAAGTAAACCATGCAGGTGTGTAGTTTCTACTGATTTATCTTCTTCTTCTTTGGCTTGGCTTCACGGACGAAGATTTATGGAGGGGTGATGTCCACGTCAGCTGCAGGCTCGTTTGTGGCTGACAAGTCCAATGCGGGACAGGCAGACACGGTTGCAGCGGTTGCAGGGGAAAATTGGTTGGTTGGGGTTGGGTGTTGGGTTTTTCCTCCTTTGTCTTTTGTCAGTGAGGTGGGCTCACTTCGAAGGAGGTTGCTGCCCGCCGAACTGTGAGGCGCCAAGATGCACGGTTTGAGGCGAGATCAGCCCACTGGCGGTGGTCAATGGGGCAGACACTAAGAGATTTCTTTAGGCAGTCCTTGTACCTCTTCTTTGGTGCACCTCTGTCACGGTGGCCAGTGGAGAGCTCGCCATAGAACACGATCTTGGGAAGGCAATGGTCCTCTATTCTGGAGACGTGACCCACCCAGCGCAGCTGGATCTTCAGCAGCGTGGACTCGATGCTGTCGGCCTCTGCCATCTCGAGTACTTTGATGTTAGGGATGAAGTCGCTCCAATGAATGTTGAGGATGGAGCGGAGACAACGCTGGTGGAAACTTTCTACGAGCCGTAGGTGATGCCGGTAGAGGACCCATGATTCGGAGCCGAACAGGAGTGTGGGTATGACAACGGCTCTGTATACGCTAATCTTTGTGAGGTTTTTCAGTTGGTTGTTTTTCCAGACTCTTTTGAGTAGTCTTCCAAAGGTGCTATTTGCCTTGGAGAGTCTGTTATCCATGAACATTTTTATGCTTCTGGCAAAGACCCATTTCACCCTCTGGAGGGGTAACTGTGCTAGATTTAACTTATAAATCAGAAATCACATTGATGTTGGAGTATCCATGGCCTGAAGTAACATTACTGAATTGGCAGGTGAAAAGGTATATTACTAAAATTCATTTTGCAAGGCACCACCTTGTGAGATGTTTTGGGCATCTATACATTGAAGAAGGGCTCAGAACCAAACCATCAGTAATACTTCCTATGGACGTTGCAAGACTGGAAACCGGCTGAGTTCCTCCAACATTTCTGTGTGTTTTTCTAAATCACAGCATCTGTGGATTTTTGTGTTTCACTTAGAGCAGTGGTTTTCAAACCTTTTCCACTCACATACCATCTTAAGTAATCCCTATGTCATAGGTGCTCTGTGATTAGTAAAGGATTACTTAAGGTGGTATGTGAGTGGGGTGGGGGGGGGGGTGGGGGGGGGGAAAGTTGAGAACCTCTGCTCTAGACCCAATTGTTATTTAAATATTTTCCTTGAGAAAAATTGTCATTGGCCCATTTCCTTTGGAGTTATGAAACTATGCACATAACAAGTCAATTAGGTACGATTAAAACTTTTTATTTCCACTCACATGCCACCTTAAGTAGTGCCTTACTAATTAAAGAGCACCTTTGGCTTAGGAAATACCTAAAGTGGTATGTGAGTGAAAAGAAAAACCTTGAGAACCATTGACTTAGAGTGAGCCTGGTTTTAGACATCCCAGGTCTGGGGAAATATTCTGTAAATATTCTGAATGTATTCTATAAAGCAGCACCTTTTTTAATAAAATCATCGCTTGTTCTAAATTCAAGAAAGTACAGGCATAGTCCACATAATATCTTGTTTACAACAAACCTCCCATACTAGGAAATGTAAGATATAGAGAGAGCAAAAAATAAAATGCTGCTGGATATCTGTATGTTAAGCAGCATCTTTGGAAGTGATGGGATAGTCGATACTTCACCTTTGTACTCAGTCCTGATGCAGTGTCTGAACCTAAAAACATAAATCTTCCCTTTGTCTCCACAGATGTAGCTTGACCCAATGATTTCCTCCAGCATTTTGGATTTAATGCCATTCAAGGATTTAAGATTCAATATTCCTTTATTGTCATGTACACGTACATATTCGTTGTGTGAAGGAAAACTAGTTTGACTAGTTAGCAATGAATCTGAACACTGGCTGACAGGCTGATTAGAACAGTGACCTCTATTCACATGCATAAGGAAGACACAGCAGGGATCACACACACACACACACACACACACACACACACACACACACACACACACACACACACACACACACACACACACACACACACACACACACACACACACACACACTGGACATAACAGCTACCCGATACTTGTAACCACCCATAGGGAAATAGCTTTACATTCGATAAATACAATGCAATAGCCGCCATCCCTTGGTAAAGTGCAGACATGGCTCTTTACTACATGCAAAATCCGAAAAGCTTCAAAATCCGGCAAGTGGGGTCTGACGGTCGGAGGAGGCAGCTGAGGGGCCGGCGGTCAGGGGAGGCAGCCGGGGGAGACTGCCGGGCGGACGGGGGAGGCAGCCGGGGGTGACAGCAAGGCGGCCGAGGGACTGGCGGTCGGGGGAGGTGTCTTGGTGACTGAAAGGGGGTGGGGGTGGATACGGGAGCACAATTTGGGTGGGCTTTCCGAAATCTGGAAAAATCCGAAATTCTGAACACACTGTCCCTCAAGGGTTCCGGGTAAAGGATCATGTACCTGTACCACACTACAGATCCCCACCCTCTGTTGGTGCACACTTTACTAATGATTCTACAGTGTCTACCATGGTATGCAAACACACACACACACACACACACACACACACACACACACACACACACACACACACACACACACACACACACACACACGCACATTGGACATAACAGCTACCCGATACTTGTAACCACCCACAGGTAAATAGCTTTACATTCAATAAATACAATGCAATGCCCCCCCATCCCTTGGTAAAGTGCAGACATGGCTCTTTACTACACAATAATGATGATCTCTATTTGTAGAGTTCCTTCCAAGGGAGGAAAATAGGCAGATAGTCCATATGTGGAGGGCTTTATAGTGCAATCAGCTGGAAAATCCAGCCTAGATACGGATTAGGTGATTAAAGGGCCTAATGGTCAGGCATGCACTAAACTGTGGATGGAGTTTGACTTTGATTGACATGTGAGGCAACTAAATACCCACTGGTAGTATCATGTAATTATTATTACAATAATACACAAGATTTGTTAAACTTTGTTTGCACACAAAAAGGCAACTCCATCAATAAGAAAAAGAAAACCGAAAGTGAGTCCCTTCAGAGACACTTTCAATCGGACAATCATTTATTGTTCCACCAGAAATAAGTCCTTCCAGAGCAACATTCCAGGTGCATTCTCATCAGGATTCCAGGTATTTGGAGCAAGACATTTGCTTTCTTGTGTTACAGTTCTCTTAAGATTAAATGTATTTCTCACATTCTGCCTACAACATTGAGCAGAGTTCTTCAAGCAACCTAACATGCTATCTCAGATTCATACAGCTGTGTCATCGACAAGTTTGATGAAGGAGGTGTTCTGGTGAAGATAAAGGAAGAATGTTTATAGTACCAATGTAATCTTGATCTTGCTATTTAGATGCAGATTTCAGATTTATTGTCAGGATACATATATGACATCACATACAACCCTGAGATTCCTTTTCCTGCAGATGAGGTGGTAGTGCAACAAAAAAAACCTGACTCAACACACACATCTAAACAACTAAGGAAATGTAAACAAACTCTGCAATACAGAGAAAAAGATAATTGAAGTGCAAAAGTAGGAGTCCTTAAATGGATTCCTGATTGGCTTTGTTGTTGAGGTGTCTGATCGTGGAGAGCAGTAGCTGTTTCTGAATGTAGCGGTATGGATCTTGTGGCACCTATACCCCTTTTCTGAAGGTAGCAATGAGAACCGAGCATGTGCTGGGTGGTGTGGATCCCTGATGATTACTTGATTACTATTAACTTAACCCCCTTCTTATTCCAAGTGTATGTAATGTGTTTATGTTCAGAAAAGTTCTTTGATTCACAGTCCAATCTCATTTCTCACTCCTCAAAGTTCACTGGTTTCAGGCAATTCTTCTACTGTGCACAGAATTTAACATTTATGAATTTTCACCAAGCTCTGGTGCTTAAAGGTAATTGGTTACCACTTAAGAAGGTTCTTCTTGATTTTCGAGAGAGATTTGTTGCTTGTTGGACACATGCAAACTGATTCCCTCCAATCAGCCACTTCAGAGACTTGCTGAAGAAATTTGCCTCATCATGGGTTTTCCAAATGATAATCTCCTCTTCTGCAGGTCACCACAGAGTTCCTTTTGTTTCCCTTATTTCAGGTGAAACACTCTAGCCAGCCATTTCCTCTTGTATGGACCACAAGGGTTTTCAATTGGCTGAACTCATAACTCACAACCAGTCCTCAAAATGGAGTTTCAACAAGCCATGACTGCAGAAACCAATTCTCACCATCTCTCTGTGTGTCTCTCTCTCTTAGATAAACACTGTTTTGTCCCTTCCCTGTCTGCTTGTAAAACCACACAATCTTTTTAGAAGAGCAAACTGCAACCAGACAGATTGTGGCACTTGACCCAAACTTCTGATCCCGTTCATCTGTTGCTTTTAAAACAATAATCCATTACTCCACAACATGTCCAATTAACACCTACTTATGAAGTCTGTTAAGCTTGGGTTCTTCTATTTGTACCTCCTTATGAAAACCTTTAGTAAAGCAGTTTTTATTGTCTTTAAAAAGGCACTGGGCCCGGAGTGTCTGATTTGAGCAAAGTTTCTGTATTTTAAATGAGATCTGTTTTGTGAAGTGTTTGCATTTGTTTGTGACATACACTAAACTCCCACAATCTATCTCCTTCATGAGCATATCTATATAAAATATGATATAATCTGTCACACAGCTCCTTGTTTTTGATGACATTAAGTGTAAGGTTGTTGTTGGTGCACCATTCAGCCAAGTTTTCAATTTATGTTGACTCATTGCCCCTTTTTATACAACACACTACTGTGGCACCTTCAGTGTATTTGTAGATGGTGTTGTTATTGTATCAAGCCACTGAGAAAGATTTTCATTTTATTCGGCAAGACATGATTCTTTTCCTAGAATTGATTTATTTTTAATATTGGCACAATTACAAGGTAGGACTACTCAGGCTGATTATAAAAGTAGGATTTTGTCTGACCATTCTTTACTATTAATTTCTTGTCTTAGTTCTGAAATCATTCAAACAGCTTACTTTTGGAGATTTAACATGATGCCGCTTTAGTTACCCATTCAGAGCCAGCTCTTCAGCGCTTGACGTCCTGTTTTGTGGAAACTGCCAAAATGTTTAGCCTGGAAGTCAGCCTGAAGAAAACTGAGGTCCTCCATCAGCCAGCTCCCCACCATGACTACCAGCCCCCCAACATCTCCATCGGGCACACAAAATTCAAAACGGTCAACCAGTTTACCTATCTCGGCTGCACCATTTCATCAGATGCAAGGATTGACAACGAGATAGACAACAGACTCGCCAAGGCAAATAGCGCCTTTGGAAGACTACACAAAAGAGTCTGGAAAAACAACCAACTGAAAAACCTCACAAAGATAAGCGTATACAGAGCCGTTGTCATACCCACACTCCTGTTCGGCTCCGAATCATGGGTCCTCTACCGGCATCACCTACGGCTCCTAAAACGCTTCCACCAGCGTTGTCTCCGCTCCATCCTCAACATTCATTGGAGCGCTTTCATCCCTAACGTCGAAGTACTCGAGATGGCAGAGGTCAACAGCATCGAGTCCACGCTGCTGAAGATCCAGCTGCGCTGGGTGGGTCACATCTCCAGAATGGAGGACCATCGCCTTCCCAAGATCGTGTTATATGGCGAGCTCTCCACTGGCCACCGTGACAGAGGTGCACCAAAGAAAAGGTACAAGGACTGCCTAAAGAAATCTCTTGGTGCCTGCCACATTGACCACCGCCAGTGGGCTGATATCGCCTCAAACCGTGCATCTTGGCGCCTCACAGTTCGGCGGGCAGCAACCTCCTTTGAAGAAGACCGCAGAGCACACCTCACTGACAAAAGGCAAAGGAGGAAAAACCTAACACCCAACCCCAACCAACCAATTTTCCCCTGCAACCGCTGCAACCGTATCTGCCTGTCCCGCATCGGACTTGTCAGCCACAAACGAGCCTGCAACTGACGTGGACATTTACCCCCTCCATAAATCTTCGTCCGCGAAGCCAAGCCAAAGAAAGAAAAGAAATTGATACAACCAGAGTTTATTGAATATTTTAGGGAACATATTAAGACATTTTTACAAATAAATGAAAAATCAGTACAAAGTAAATTTACTTTGTGGAATGCTTT
The DNA here is from genome assembly GCF_036971445.1 of Narcine bancroftii. NCBI lineage: Eukaryota > Metazoa > Chordata > Chondrichthyes > Torpediniformes > Narcinidae > Narcine > Narcine bancroftii. Next base: position 192,356,001 of record NC_091474.1, read on the forward strand.
AAAGAGTTATTTAAGAGGGTGGATTATTAGTTACTCTACTAAATTTTTAAAAAAACCCAATATTCTGCAGAAACTCTTAACTTGGAAAAGGAGATTGATACTTTAGAAAAAAGTTACAACGAAACTTGACTGAAGATAAAAAAAAGCTTATTTAATGCAATTGAAATTGCAATATAATACTTTACAAACTTATAAGTATGAGAAGTTAATACAGAGGTCTAAGCAACATTATTATGAATTGGGGGAACATGCACATAAGATATTAGCTTGGCAATTGAAGATAGAGCAGGCATCTAGGACAATAAATGCAATAAGAAAAAAAATCAGCAGTTACATATAAACCTCAAGAAATTAATGAAGAGTTTCAGCATTTTTTCAAAAATTATATAATTCTGGAGGGGCCCGAGATGATAATCAGATTGAGTCATTTTTGACGGATTAGACTTAACACCTTTAAAGGAAAAATATTTACAGGCATTAGATGTTATTTTTTTACTAATTTGGAGGTTAAGGAAGTTCTACACAAACTATGCGGGGTGGGAAATCTCCAGGAGAGGATGGGTTTATTTTAGTTTATAAAACGATAAAATTATAAAATTTCATGATTTATTAATTCCGGTATTTATGGAAGTATTAAAGCAAGCTATAGAAACTAGTGTGTTTCTGGAGTCTTTTTCAAGAGTGTTGATTACTGTTATTCCTAAGAAGGATAGCGACCCTTTGTAAGTGGCTTCATATAGACCAATTTCTTTATTGAATGTTGACTATAAAATTGTAGCTAAGATGTTATCTCATAGACTTGCTAAATTTTTACCACAGCTAATACATGTTGATCAAACAGATTGTATTAAAAATTGATATTCAGCTGATAACATTGTGAAATTAATTACACCAATTAATGCATCAAAGAAGCAACCCAACCAACTAAGGATAGTAGCACCAGATGCTGAAAAGGTTTTTGATCAGGTGGAGTGGAATTTTTTTATTCAAAGTATTGGAAAGATTTAAATTTGGACCACTCTTTACAGATTGGGTGAAGGCTTTATATAAAAATCCATCAGCTAGGGGGGTGACTAATGGACAAATTTCATCTTCATTTAATTTATCTAGGTCAACAAGGTTGTCCATTGTCGCCGGCCTTATTTGCTTTGGTCATTGAGCCACTGGCTCAAGCTATTAGACAAGATAATATTATTCAGGGAATTAAAACTGGTAATGAGGAATACAAGGTTAATTTGTTTGTGGATGATGTGCTAATTTATTTAACACATCCTAAAGAATCTTTGTAAAGGTTCCAATTTTGTCTGAAACAGTATGGAGAAATGCCAAGAAATAAAGTTAAATGGGATAAAAGTGAAATATTACCGATTTTGAATGAGGATTATTTAGATTGTAAACAGATTACACGGTTTTGATTGACTAATAAAATTAAATATTTAGGAGCAATAAGTTGATGTTGAATATCAAAATTTATATGAATTGATTGATGTACCTTTACTAAATAAAATTAAATCTGATTTGAAAAAATGCAAATATTTACCATTAACTTTGATAGGATGAGATGAGTAAAATGTGTCAAAATGAATATTTTTCAATGTATTCAATATCTTTTTCAGTCTATTCCTTGTGTACTCCCTGAGGTTTTCTTTAAAATTTAAGTGTGGCAGTGCAATTATTTATATGGAAATGCAAATTAGCTAGAGTGTTTTTACAAAAATTGACATGGAAGTATGCATTAGGTGGACTTCAATTACTGCATTTTCAGAATTCTTATGAAGCTGCCCAATTAAAGTTCATTAATAGAATGTTTGATATAGATTAACCTCAAATTTGGGCTAAAGTTGAGTTAGCACAAATTGCTGAATTTTCTATTAATCAATTTATTGATAAGTGGAATCCATTTCTTTTACAAAATTATAAGGTGCCTGTATTGAGACATTTGATGAAGATTTGATATGATAGAGATCAGATTATAGGTACTAAAGGCTAAGATGCCGTTGTTTCAGAATAAATTAATCCCTTTTTCAGTAAATAATTATTATTTGAAAAATTGGGAATTGAGGGGTATTAAATTGGTGCAAGATTACTTTGAGGCAGCCCAGTTCCTTTTGCTTGACATCAGAAAAAAATTGGAATATTTACATATTATCAAGTGCAAGCTATGTTATTGGATAATTTTGGTCGTGAATTGAGTTTACCTAAAACACCTAATTTTGCAAGGTTATGGGAGAAGTGGATGGGAGGGGGAGGTGGGTTAAAATATATTAGTAGTATTTTAGTGTATTTTTTGTTAAAAATATTCTTGTACAGATTATTAATAAATAAATTAAAGAGGATGTCGAGAGGCTACAGAAGGATATAGTTAAGTTAGGTGAATGGGCAAACGTCTGGCAGATGGAGTACAACATTAGTAAATGCGAGGTCATCATTTTGGATTGAGAAAATATTTGATTTTGGAAATGTATGCTTTATTACAAGAAAAAATTATTAAATCAGATTTATATAAAATGAAAAATAAATGGGAAGAGGATTTATTTATATTATCTTCAGAGGAATGGATGACTATGTGTGAAATTAATCAATGTGAGATATAGTTTAGTAAATTATAATTTTCTACATCAGTTATATTTGCCCCTGAGAAATTAAAAAGATGTGGTTTTAGTTCATCAGATTTGTGTTTTTGTAGTGGAAAGCAAGTCCTCTTTGGTAGAGAATTATAGAGTTTTTTTGGAAGGTTTATTTAAATTTAAATTGACTTTTGATCCATTACTTTTTTTTAATGGGGTAATTTTACAACCTTAACGACTGGTTTGAGACTTCAAAAATTTCAATTGGCATTTATTTGCCTCGCTTTGGCGGTAGCCTGGAAATGTATTGCAGTTACTTGGAAATTACTATTCAAAGATGGCATTCTGAATTAAGATCTTGTATTCATTAGAAAAAAAAATATAATTTACACAATAATTATTTTCTTTTAATTAAAATATGGACTTCTTATTTAGATATAGCTTGAAAGTATTTTTTAATGATTTCTTTTTATTATTGCGGTTATGGATGTAATACACTCCACAGCAGTAGTTATAATCTTTGTACATTTTTTTGGCTCCATAGATAAATAAAGATTTGTATAAGGGGGTTATGGGAGGGATTGGAAGGGGTGAGTGGGAGGGAGAGGTAGGTTAAAACGTATTAGTAGTATTTTAGTGTATTTTTTGTAAAAAAATTCTTGTATGGATTTTTAAATTAAAAAAGAGGATGTGGAGAGGCTACAGAAGGATATAGTTAAGTTAGGTGAATGGGCAAACGTCTGGCAGATGGAGTACAACGTTAGTAAATGCAAGGTCATCACTTTGGTAGGAAAAAGAGAAAAGCAGATTATTATTTATATGTTGAAAAACTGCAGCATATGCTGTACTGCAGCAGGAATTGGAAGTGCTTGTGAATGAATCGCAAAAATTTAGGTTGCAGGTACGAGTTAATAAGAAGGCAAATGGAATGTTGGCCTTCATCACTAGAGGAATTGAATTCAAGAACTGGAAGGTCATGCTGCAACTATACAAGGTATTGGTGAGGCCACACCTGGAGTACTGTGTGCAGTTCTGGTCTCCATACTTGAGGAAGGATATACTGGCCTGGGAGGCAGACCAGAGGAGGTTCACCAGGTTGATCCTGGAGATGACGGGGTTAACCTATAAAGAGAGACTTAATCGCCTGGTATTCAAATTCAGAAGAATGCGAGGAGATCTTATAGAAACATATAAAAATTATGAAAGGGATAGATAAGATTGAGGCAGCAAAAATTGTTTTCACTGGTAGGTGAGACGAGAACTAGGGGACACAGCCACAGATTCAGGGGAGTATATTTAAGACGGAGATGAGGAAAAACTGTTTTTCCCAGAGAGTAGTGAATCTATGGAATTCTCTATGCAGGGAAGCAGTTGAAGCTACTTCATTAAACATATTTAATATTTGGTTAGATAGATTTTTACATAAAAATCTAATTAATGGATATGGAGAAAAGGCAAGTAGGTAGAGTTGACTCAATGATCCAATCAGCAATGACCATTGAATGGTGGACCAGGCTCGATGGGCCGGATGGCCTTCTTCTGCTCCTTTTTCTTATATTCTTATGTTTTTATCAATGCATCTTTGCTGTCCAGGTGTTCCAGGGTGTTGTATAGAGCAATTGAGATAGCATCTGCTGTAGACCTGTTGCTACGATGGATGAATTGGAACGTATACATGTTGCTGCTCAGACAGGAACTAATGTGCTTCAACACCAACCTTTCAAAATACTCCATCACTGTTGATGCGAGTGCCATTGGTGAATAATCATTAAGAAAAATTCTGCATAACCTGCATGCTAAACCTGCATTATTACTTTCAGTGATTGATGAACAAAGGCACTCAGGCCCTTCTGAGCATCACCACCTTTCAATTTACTACCATTTAAAATCCACAGTTTTTTTTAGTTACTCCATCAAATTGGGTGACCACATTTGCTTTATATTATCATCCATTTGCATGTCTTGGCCAGCAGGAGAAATAATTTTTTATCGTGATTTTGTAAAATTAACATTTGTCTGGCATGTTATCACAAAATTTGTGATAGTCCCCTTCTTGTGCTTGAATGTTTTCTTCTTGGCCTCTCTGATAAGGTGATGGAAATCTTAAGCAGACTTTGAAATATACAGGATCAGTCCAGGTTCCCAATTCTGACTCCAATTGCCAGTTGTCCATTTGCTAATTGTTTCGGTGGATGTGTGCACATAATTATCCTGATGGTCAGTTCATGTCATGGTGCACAGAATGGTTTTCTGAGCATTGCATGGAACATCCAAAGTATTTAATTGTATGGCCATTATTTATCACTAGGTCAGTAAATTAGTTTACAATTAAGCCATTATAACAGCTGCTTAGAATGTATGCTGTGGTGTTGATGGTTGCAAATGGTCTGAACATGAAGAGAGTGGAAACTTTTTCTATTGATGTGAGTTGTGTCATCAAGGCAGCACATGGCCGCAATATGGACCTCCAGGAAGTCTACCAGGCTGTAAAATTGCACGACTTTATCAAGCTGATGTTGATTTTTCTTGGGAAGGGATGAACTATGTTTATCAAGCAAACAGTGATGCCGACACTACCCTTTTCTCTATGCACCACATTGGTTTATAGTCCAAATGTTCTCAGCTTGAAACAGTTCTGGACACATAAATGTTAAGTGTTATTACAGACTTTAATGACTAGCAGTGTAGCACGTGTGAGGGAGATTGTCCACAAATCCCTTTGGGACACATTTATTACTCAACCATGAACTTCTCAATAAGTCAATGCCTCAACTGCCAGGACAAGGAAAGTTTCTATGTACATTATTGCTTGGAATCAACTAGTAGTCACCAAGCAGTCATTGTGCATCCCAAACTGTTTGACATTTGTTACCAATGAAATTGAAATATTTCATTTTGCTTGTTCCTGTATGGCATTTGGCATCTGATAACTTTAAACATTCATTGTACATGGATAGGTAGACATAAACTGAACACCACAAATCACATCGTGACATGACTTTGCATTAAATTACACAGAACTATCACAAGAATTTAAAATTATTACATGTTGGACATGTTTCTAGAAGAAAATAAATGATAGAAATAATTTTTAAATGGAAGAGTGAAGTAACAGTCTGAAAAATATGCATTTAGCACTACTGGGAAAAAGAATACTCATTGATGCAAAGTAATAAAATCAACTGAAAGAGAAATGTGAAAGAGCCAATTAAGTGGCCTATGAAAACCAAGACATCAATGTTAGTTGGCATTTCTGGAGATGTTTGCACAAATAAATGATCTTCAAGGATATGTTGATTTGTTTCCCTAAAAGGTGGATCCACCTGTATTGTAAAAGAACACAGCAAATCTTAGCAACGGCGTGTGCAACTTTTTCCTCAACAGTTAGAAATGTATTATTTTTTGAGGCAAGCCATTTTTTATTTTGCACTTGTGCTGTTCATCAGTATACAAAAATAGAGGGTTTCCCTTGGGCCCTAAAGTCCAGGTTATGACATCTTATTTCCTTTAACCAGGATGAAAATGTACAAAATTTAATTAAAAATTCCAATGTTACTATAAAACTTTAAAACTTGCATTCCAATACTTACATTTTCAATCTTCAGCGTGGTCTTCTCATCTATTGTGAATGACACAGCTCGGTTTTTGTTAGAACCTCACCAGCAGATGATATTGTACCTATTTGAGATGCATTTTCTTTTTTGACATCTCATTCAGGAAAAGGTGAGAAAACATATTCTGACAGATACTTTCCTGATTAAGATGATGACTGTAATCCAAAATCTCTTTTGAACTCCATTATGCAACTGTCATCCAGTCAGACGGCAAATCAAATGGATGTCCATCCAGCATACTGTGGAAATTATAAATAAAATACAAATGGAAATCACAAATAAAATAATGAGTTGCTGAAAACTCTCAACAGGATAGGAAGTATATGTGGAAAAAAAGTTAATTCTTCAGGTTAACAATATTTCATGAGACCTTTTTTGGTTGTAAGGTCAGAAACCAGAAATATCTCTGCTTTTCTCTCTCCACAGGCACTGTTTGATCTGCTAAGCATTTTCAATTTTTCTTCCAGTGCAATCAATGATACATCTAATTATTTGATCCTTTGCATGATTTATTACATCAAAGTTAGATAATCAGTCATAACACTTGATTTCATTAAATCCAAATTCATTCTGAAACCTCTGTCCTTCAATAACCCTACAGCTGTCTGCCTTTAGATGAGTGCAGTGTCTCCTGATAGTTAAATAAGAAATGTGTCATTTTTTTCCTCAATTTCATATCACTATTTCTTCCAGTCCACCTTTCATGATCTGAATTGCAACTTTCACCAAACTATTAAAGACTGTGTGATATGGAACCATGGACCCACGCTTAATTGCTTTCCTTCTGAACAAATCAGTAAATTCAGCACTGGTGAAATTCCTTCCACTCTACCTTAGAAGAACAGATGAAAGAACATTTAGCTTCTATCAATCTGGACTTCACATATAGTGTGACCATGATTATTAATTCCTTAATGGGCTTGCAAAATCTTCATGCTTATCTGACCATGGATTGATTAGCCAGGGTGGAGGGTTAAGAGAAAAGCTCTTGATTTTGTTTCTATTTCTTCACAACCACTTGCTGTTTCAGGATTTGAGGAAAAACTTCAGCAACTCGCTTGATAACAACTCGATGTCCAAAGTGCAACTGTTTCAGAATAGTATTCCAATACCCATTCCACTCTTGGACTCCAGAGCATAGTTTCATGCAGGCGGTGCTAATAAACATCTTTGCCCTCCTTCTTGAATTTACCCCCAAATATCTTACAGTTACTTCTGGTCTGTGAAAATTACAAAGATCAATCCATATTTTGGAATGTTGTCTCTCCAAATGTAAAGGCTAAGACCTCTTTGTCTTATTGTCAGTAACATTGGTCTGCTCTGAAGAGATTTCAATGCAATACCAATTAGTAATTACAAATTCCCTGTATTGCAACAAAATGACATCAGTCCCTGAAGGTAACATATCAGAGAACTGCAGCTACTGCTTTACTGGATCAAAATGACCATGAACTAAGACTCTCAAAAACTTCTACAGGAGTAACGTGGAGACCATTCTGGCTTGTTCCATCACTGCCTGGAATGGAGGTGCCAACTCTCAGATCAAGAAAAAAATCTAGAGGGTTGCTAACTGCCTGCAACATCACAGGCACCAGACTTCACTCCATTGAGGACATTTTAAAAGAGCAGCCTCTATTCTTAAAGACCCCCACCACCCAGGCCTCAATCTGCTACCATCGGGGAAAAAGGTACAGGAGCCTAAAGATGAGCACTTAGCAACACAAGGACAGCATCTTCCCCACTGCCATCAGATTACTGAATGATCAATGAACCAAAGACACAGCCTTACATTTGTGGACTATTTTTTAATGTTGAAATGTGGTTTATATGAATGTTTACCGTGTGACGCTGCTGCAAAACAACACCTTCCATGACAATGAATTTTGATTCTGATTCTGATCTCGAAGTATCTCTTTGTACACTCCAGTGTTGTCATTTAATTCAGCATCTTGCCATTGAAATATGTCAGGAAATTCTGATAGTTGTTGATTTGTCTTAGAAAGACTTTTGACACTGTCAAGTTGTTCAGACCATGTGCCTACATTATTGCTTTCATTTTTTCCTCAGCTAGATTTAGTCCTTCAGCATCTACCTAAAGGCAAGGTAGACTATATCTGACTGATCATGGACCCTTATCTTCTTAACTGTGTTTTGGTACTTTTGGCCAACTCTGCTTTATGCGATTAATTCATCCAAATTGTTACTCACGTAAGACAAATTTGTGTTAAAAGTGATTAATAGAATCAATGGGAATATAGCTGTGCATCGACTTGCATCCAGGTTATATTCTGGAAGTGAGGACCCATCCTTATAGATGAAATATAGTGTACAACATAAGATACCGTGACACACATACATATTTACTGAAACCTCTATATTGTACATACACATGTCTAAATACTGTAGTTAATAAAATGTAAATACTGTACAGTACCTATAAAAATATAGGTATGTGTACTGCATGTACTATGAATGGTGCTGAAGTGCTGTACAATGAGAAGGCAACTGCAGAATGTAGGGACTGTACAATACTCTTCTAATGTACAGTACAGAGTACGGTATTCAACAAAATGGATTAAAAACCAAAGAATTCACTGAACACTTGCTTCTAACTTTATAGGCTACCTTTTTAAAAAACTTTTCAACTGTAACCTCATTATCATCATCAAATCCCAGAGTCACTTCACCTGATGACCTGGCTGAGGCTCATCTGTGAAAGGAGAAGTCTTTTTTTCAGGAAGATATCTAGTGTGGTTTACTTGGTTTGCCTCATTTTTTCGTTATAAATTTGTCGATTGCATCATTTACTTGCCTCTCTACTAAAAGGTAACGTCTTCTGCTTGTTTCAGTGCACTGCTAAAGATCGAAAACATTTCTGCTAGACCTTTCACAGTGAATCCTTCTGACAGCTCCTCCTCCTTCTCCTCCTCCTCCTCTTCTTCATTATTAAGCCGGTGTGGTGACCTTGGAGCTATCTGTGATCGGACGTTACTTGATTGGACATAAGTTGAGGCATGGCTGTAATTACAATGAATCCCCATCCTTTCAGATCGTCCCTCAAGACTTACAAAAATAACTTAGTTAATCTTTGAATGTTCTTTTTTGAATGATGTTATGCTTGCAAGACATGGCTAATAAAGTGCAATTAACAGATGCTTAGGAAACATACTTCTCATGATAGATGATGGAGAAATTTAGGCTAGTATTAATCAGAAGAATGGTATGGTTAGTTTTCATGACAAACCAGAGAAATACAATAACCCAGCCATACTTCTCAATATTCACCATGAGATGCAAAAATGTATAGAATTTTATGAGAAGCTGAAAGCAATAGATCAGGAAATTACTGTTAATCCACAGTTTGTACAGAAGATCATGGGAACATAGGAAGATGATGTAGAAAGCAAGGCATCAAGTTGCTCATAAAAGAAATCATGAAGACAGTGGGCCTGAGCAACAAGAAGAAGTTACAAATAAATCAGGTCAAAAACCAAGACACTGAGAGAATGGATTTAGTTGCATCAACATCATGAGAATAGATCAATTGTTTTGATGGGAGATTTCCTCTTGTTTGTTTTGAGAGCTGTTTTTCTTGTCAAAAGAATCTCTGGGTTGGAAAAATCTATTGCTATTTTATATATTGTTTCATGGTTAACTCCAGAGCTGTGTTAAATAAAACTGGTCTTTGTTTCTCAAAAAAAAACCTTTAACTGCATATAATGCCAAAGCTGTTAAGGTTAATAAAAATAATTATGATATTTTTCATTTATTTCATAATTACATCGTAACTAAACTATTTCTTAGAAAAATATTTGTCCAAAGTTGACTGCACAGATTTTGATTTTTTTTTTTCCTCATTATACAATTTCCTCTAGCTAGCAATGATTTTTTCTAAATTGCTGCGGACTTCCATGCTTCTTTTCATGTTAGTATCAACATTTAGATTAAAATCCTTGGCATCTTCTACAAGTTCAAATCCTTATCCAAGTTCTTTTTATGGTGTTTTCTTTAGCCATATTTTCAGCTGTTTCACCCTCTTTGTCTTCAGCTTCTTCAAATGCACATTTGTCATCGAATTGAAGAAGATGATTTTCGCTTAATTCTTCTACATGCAAATCAAGCAAATCTCACAGATTTTCTATACCCACGTCAAAACCTATGTTACTTCAAATAGCAGTTACCTTTCCAATTATTTTGTCTGTCAGAATGAAGCCAAGAAAATCATTTGTACAATGGGGCAAAAAATATCTCCAAACTGCTTGCAAATTACTGGAAGTAACAGCTTGCCATGAAGGTTTAATGTTTTCAATGGCATGCTTTATATTGTATTTCTTCCAAAATTCTGTACACAAAATTCCATTTTCTCCTGATGTTGCTTGAAGTGGTTTCTGCAGAAGTTCTTCAAAGATAATATGCTTTTTATATGCAAGACTTCTTTGGTCCATCAGTTAGAAGAATGATATATTTAAATCTCCCAATGAAGTAGTTTGTACTGGAGCATTATCTAACAGCAACTGTTGGGCAAAAATATGAAACAAACCAGTCTTCAAGAAGTTCTGGAACGATGAGAAATACAATAAATACGAGGCTACGTATGATACAATATAATTGGTTACACAGACTAGACATTACACTGCAAAAGTGAAATAAATGGGACCCAACAGTATCTGATAGATGTTTTCGATGTAAAAAAGAAAGGGGAACAACAATTCATGCAATCTGGACATGTGAGAGAGTAGAAAAATTTTGGGATGATCTCAATCAGATATTAAATAAAATAACAGAAAACAATATACCAAAGAATCCAGAGATCTTTCTCCTAAGTAACATAAAAAACAAAGAATTTGGAATTGATTTGGAGGATGCACAAAAAAGATTTGTTAAGATAGCCCTAGCCGTAGCAAAAAAATGTATTACGTCAACCTGGAAATTGGAAGATAATTTGAAAATACAACAATGGTATATAGAAATGAATAAATGTATTCCATTAGAAAAAAATAACATATAGTTTAAGAAATAATATTGAAATATTCGAACAAGTATGGGAGCCTTACATTAAATACAATAGCGAAAACCTACCGGGGACAAACATTACCTAAGTTGATGGAAGGAGAAGGAAAGAAAAGAATGGACTCAGTAGAATTTCTGGTGTATTTTTGTTGAATGACAACATTGTCTGACTGGTTTAATGCAACCTAGATTGTATACCTAAAATGGATGAGAGGGGGGGGTGGTGGTGGGTTGGCTTAGGAGGAGGGAGGGGGGGGGGGGGAGAAAAATTCACTGTATATGTGTGAAAAAGAAAAAGTGTATATCATGGCTAATGTGATTTATGGTGTGAAAAATAAAAAATTTAAAAAAAAAAATTCTTTGGTTATCCATGCTTTGTTCTTCTTTGGCTTGGCTTCGCGGATGAAGATTTATGGAGGGGGTAAATGTCCACGTCAGCTGCAGGCTCGATTGTGGCTGACAAGTCCGATGTGGGACAGGCAGACACGGTTGCAGGGGATTATTGGTGGGTTGGGTGTTGGGTTTTTCCTCCTTTGCCTTTTGTCAGTGAGGTGGACTCTGCGGTCTTCTTCAAAGGAGGTTGCTGCCCGCCGAACTGTGAGGCGCCAAGATGCACGGTTTGAGGCGATATCAGCTCACTGGTGGTGGTCAATCTGGCAGGCACCAAGAGATTTCTTTAGGCAGTCCTTGTACCTCTTCTTTGGTGCACCTCTGTCATGGTGGCCAGTGGAGAGCTCGCCATATAACACGATCTTGGGAAGGCGATGGTCCTCCATTCTGGAGACGTGACCCACCCAGCGCAGCTGGATCTTCAGCAATGTGGACTCGATGCTGTCGGCCTCTGCCATCTCGAGTACTTCGACGTTAGGGATGAAGGCGCTCCAATGAATGTTGAGGATGGAGCGGAGACAATGATGGTGGAAGCGTTTTAGGAGCCGTAGGTGATGCCGGTAGAGGACCCATGATTCGGAGCCGAACAGGAGTGTGGGTATGACACTGGCTCTGTATACGCTTATCTTTGTGAGGTTTTTCAGTTGGTTGTTTTTCCAGACTCTTTTGTGTAGTCTTCCAAAGGTGCTATTTGCCTTGGCGAGACTGTTGTCTATCTCGTTGTCGATCCTTGCATCTGATGAAATGGTGCAGCCGAGATAGGTAAACTGGTTGACCGTTTTGAGTTTTGTGTGCCCGATGGAGATGTGGGGGGGCTGGTAGTCATGGTGGGGAGCTGGCTGATGGAGGACCTCAGTTTTCTTCAGGCTGACTTCCAGGCCAAACATTTTGGCAGTTTCTGCAAAACAGGACGTCAAGCGCTGAAGAGCTGGCTCTGAATGGGCAACTAAAGCGGCATCGTCTGCAAAGATTAGTTCACGGACAAGTTTCTCTTGTGTCTTGGTGTAAGCTTGCAGGCGCCTCAGATTGAAGAGGCTGCCATCCGTGCGGTACCGGATGTAAACAGCGTCTTCATTGTTGAGGTCTTTCATGGCTTGGTTCAGCATCACGCTGAAGAAGATTGAAAAGAGGGTTGGTGCGAGAACACAGCCTTGCTTCATGCCATTGTTAATGGAGAAGGGTTCAGAGAGCTCAAGCTGCCCACCAGGCTCACCTTACAAAGCCGTCCTGTCCAGAGAAGAAACAAGCCTTCCGTCGTGCATGCAGCCATCTTCAACGCAAACTCCGGGAGATCCAAAATGAGTGGTGGACTAGCCTCGCCAAGCGAACCCAGCTCAGCGTGGACATTGGCGACTTCAGGGGTTTCTACGAGGCTCTAAAGGCTGTGTACGGCCCCTCACCCCAAGTCCAAAGCCCGCTGCGCAGCTCAGATGGCAAAGTCCTCCTCAGCGACAAGATCTCCATCCTCAAGCGATGGTCAGACACTTCCAATCTCTTTTCAGTGCCAACCGCTCAGTCCAAGATTCCGCCCTGCTCCAGCTCCCTCAACAGCCCCTAAGGCTAGAGCTGGTTGAGGTCCTCACCCAGGATGAGACATATAAGGCAATTGAACAACTGAAAAGTGGCAAAGCAGCAGGTATGGATGGAATCCCCCCCAGAGGTCTGGAAGGCTAGCGGCAAAACTCTGCATGTCAAACTGCATGAGTTTTTCAAGCTTTGTTGGGACCAAGGAAAACTGCCTCAGGACCTTCGTGATGCCATCATCATCACCCTGTACAAAAACAAAGGCGAGAAATCAGACTGCTCAAACTACAGGGGAATCACGCTGCTCTCCATTGCAGGCAAAATCTTCGCTAGGATTCTCCTAAATAGAATAATACCTAGTGTCGCCGAGAATATTCTCCCAGAATCACAGTGCGGCTTTCGCGCAAACAGAGGAACTACTGACATGGTCTTTACCTTCAGACAGCTCCATGCTTTGTTATTAGCATGCCAAATAACTGGTAGAGTTTGACTGGTTGTCCCTTTTAAAGCACTAAGATTCGGAATATGGTACATTAGCCTTGGCTTAAGTTTTCAGTCCCCTTCTGCATTGCCTCCTAATAAAAGGGAAAGTCAATCTTTCAAAGCTTTGTATCCTGGTTGAGATGCCTTATCTTCAGCTTAAAAAAAAGATTTTGTTGGCATTTTTTTCCAGAATAGGCCCATTTCATCAACAATAAATATTTGCCTATCTTTGTAATTCCCTTCTTCAACAATTTTTTTGGAAAAAAACTGGAAATTTTGCAGCAGCATTTTTATCAGTGCAGGCAGTTTCCCCTGTGATTCTTACCTTGTGTAATCCTGTTCAATGTTTAAAGCCGTCAAACCAACCTAAACTTGCAGCAAAATTTCTGTATCCCCTTGAAATTTACCTTCTTCTTTATATTGAAACTTCTTACTTAAAGTTATACTCATTGTAGCCCAGCTCGTGTCTGATTTTCACATTGCTGGTACTGTCTTTATGTCATTTAATAACTTTGTTTTTCATCTAAAGTAATTGCTTTTCTTCTTTTCTTTCTTTCTTTCTTTGGCTTGGCTTCGCGGACGAAGATTTATGGAGGGGGTAAAAGTCCACGTCAGCTGCAGGCTCGTTTGTGGCTGACAAGTCCGATGCGGGACAGGCAGACACGGTTGCAGCGGTTGCAGGGGAAAATTGGTGGGTTGGGGTTGGGTGTTAGGTTTTTCCTCCTTTGCCTTTTGTCAGTGAGGTGGGCTCTGCGGTCTTCTTCAAAGGAGGTTGCTGCCCGCCAAACTGTGAGGCGTCAAGATGCACGGTTTGAGGCGTTATCAGCCCAAATTGCTTTTATTTCCTTTTAATATCACTGTCAGATTCTTTTCCACATTTTCTTTTATCCATATTTAATGGGGGCACACAATGAGTCTGACTGTTATTTGTGGATATTTTGTTGAGGGCCATTCACATGATCTACTTGGAACTCAAGCTTTCCAGAAATATCTTGCGGTCACACAATAATTACGTGCTTAAAACAGGAAATGGGTGCAGTTTTCCAAATCGTGGTAACGGAATTTTGCATTGAGTGAAGTAGCATACAGCGGGGTTTAACTGCATTGTGTTCCTCCGCTCTCTATTCTCTCATATCTGGCAGACTTGACCACTATAACCAGGATGCTCTATCGTGAAGGCATCTATTTTGTTGCACTGGTCCATGGCGAATATTTGTAGGTAAGAATTCCTTTTGGACACTTGTCTGACTCAACCTGCTGATAAGCATGCAATGTATTAATGATTGTGAAATTCTGCTTTTGTTCTAGTTGAGCAAACAAACCATCAATCAAAGGTAAGGGCTATCTGTACACATTTGCTTCCCTGTTGATTGTTATCTTATAATCGCCACAGTTCCTAATAGTGCTATCTATCTTCACTACAGGAATGTTGGAGTATTTAAATCAGAAAAACCAACTAATGATACCTGCTTCCTGTGGTTTCACAGCTCTTCAACATTTCTCTTTATATTGTAGGCTACAGGGCATGCTTGGAAGGGTCAATGGGTATTTTTAGGGAGGAGTGCAACTTTGAGGCCAGCTCCATCGGTGCAGAAAAAAATGTGCACTTACTTGTTTGTAGCCTAAAAGGCTACTGCAGTGTCGCTTTTATGAAGAGAGGCGAATGGTGCTGCAGTGCTGCCCATCAACATGGTGGTGAGAAATGGCCGTCTTCATTATCCATAATTTCCCATGCAACTGGAACTGCTCTGTGAAATGCAGAGCGGATCCAGCTGTGTGGGGGTTTTGGGGTGATGAAGATGACCATTGATCCTTCTGCTCAGCACTGCCCCACTGGCAAGGGACTCCAACCTCCAGCACTTGTGTGATGTTACTGCTACAATGTCATCATGATGTCATCAGCCTGCCCATAACCAGTTGCTTGCAGCAGCAGAACATTTATGGAGTGAGTTGTACTGCTCCACTCCACCTGCATGACCAGCTTGAGGAAGGATCGGATTCAGCATTGGAGCTGCGCACAGAGGATTTATGGAGGTAGGTTCAGTGAAGTGAGGGTGGAGAGCATCTGCTTTTACAGTTGCAATTTTTTTCTCTCTTAAAAGGGCCTTATGTGTAGCATTCACCATTGAATATTTTCCCTCTATACCTTGAATACTTCCAAGTTCATTGCAAAATATCTTGGGATAGTTTTCGAGTGTCATTGATCCAGACATATTCTTCATTTTCAAGTTACAGGGCCTCCAGGACTGTCTCCAGGAGAGGTCTTCCCAGGAACATGGAGGTAGTAGCCCTTCCCCCTTCCACCCTGAATATGAAGATGTGTGTGGTCAAGGTGTATGGGAAGAAGTAAGAGCAGCATACTGAATTTAGAAGATTAGCCATGCTCATATGAATGGCAGAATGGACAACTCCTGAACCTAATATACAGTACATATTTCTATTTATCTATACTCCATTATGTTAAGAAACCAGACTAGTGCTCAATATTTCAGGTACAGTTGCAGTAAGATATATTATTTTTCTACTCAAATCATCCTGTAAAATAGACACAGTAATATTTGCTTTTCACATTGACTTTCAGTGATTATATACAAAGACAGGATGTCAATCTAAGCACCAACAGTACCAATGTCTCATCATTAAAATAAATATTTATATAATAGATAATCTCACCCTTTCCTCAACAGTGTTCATATCGATCTAGCGGTTTCAGTTTTTACATTAAAAATCTCCCTAAATGATGCCAATTTGGGAACAAAATTCACAGTGACATATTCAACCTCACTTCACTGAAAATCAGTAGTTTTTATTTTCTCAACAAGGATTCCTATCTGCTTTCTCTCACCACTTCTCAATTTAAAGGGCTAAAACTTTAATTGCAATCCCTCTGCATCTCAAATACAACCAGATATTTGTGCCTTGACTGTTTAGTACATATGCTGCAAGATGAGAACAGCAAGAACTTGCAATATATTAATCCAGGACAATGTGCCAATACAATGTTGATTATTACTTTGTGGGCTATTTTAATGGCAGCAGTTGGATGACTGAAATATAAAATGCACAAATGGTCTTGCTCTATGCCAGAATATGTGCTAAATTAAGCTTCTAACTTGTATTTGTTTTATTCATATTAAGCTCTCCCCAGTTTCTGAATAATCTAGTATTCATTGATTCAGTCTGACTTGTGCTGTTTCCAGCCAATCACAGCCATCTCCCACTGCACTTGCTAGATGTCTGAAATTATGTCATGGGCTTATCAATGCAGAGTACATCATTAATTCTCGCATGCCACACTTTGCTGAGTGAGAAGTAAGCCATAGATTAATGCAAACATAATATAAATGTGATTTTTTTTTCTAATTTTCATACAATGTTGAAAGGGTCTATTCATTGAATTATTCTAATACTGTACAATCTTACACATTTTATATATATGTATATATTGTTGCTGACTCTAGCCATAGAAAATTTTATTCACCACCAATGAAATCCTGACGAGTATAACCTTACTCGTAAATATCACAATTCTCAGCACTGAATTGGTGTTATCAGAGCTCTTTTGATGAGCAAATATAACAGTACAGAGCTATAAATAATGGTAGATTTTATCATGTTATCATCCCCCTCTTTAACCGAGGTTGTGCAGTTTTGGGGTTGTGATTAATGGTACCACACAAGTTAAATCCACCTGGAATTCATACAAGCTGTAATGTGCCCTCTTCTGTCTGTGAGGGCAGAGGGCCAGATGTATAAACAGTTTACTTTGCACCTGCTTGATGAGGTCACAGCACTGTCTTGTATTGGCAGCTTTTAATTTTCTTTATAGGTTTAGGTGGCGGAATAGAATGCTGAGGTCATACCAAAGTTCTGTGTTAAAAATGGTAGACCAATTTCTAAAGAAAATAGAAATTTTCTTCCAGAAATTTGTGGAACAAATTTTCCAGTCAACTCTTAAGGAAGAGCTAAAAGCTCAGCATATGCAATGTAAATGAGGCATTAAAGAAAACAAATCATTCTTGAAGGACATATGCCAGCCTTACAAATAGAATCATTATGATGTGAACTTGAGACATTTGACAGAACAACAGTCCAATTTTAGCCAGCAATACAGACTTTGGACAAAATCTGAAAAAATTCAAAAACTGATTTCTTTTTTAGCACCCCATATGCAAAAAAAATTCAACACCTGACTTGACCACATGGGGCTCTGATGCTTTTTTGGTGCCAGAGTGGTTACAATAACAGCTCTTTTAAAAAAATGAAATTTTTGCTTTTGGCCTGGAAGATGCCAAGTCTTCAGCATCGGCTGCAGCCAGAGTCTTTGACAGTGACTCCATGATCAACACTGGGAGCGGTGGCATCCGCATTGAAGAAGTGGCCTCAGGCTCCCTGGCAGGAGCGAGACCGATGGTGGTCAGGGAAGTGGTCTTCTTTTGTAAGCAGAGATCAAGTTTTTTTCTCGGTAAGTACTAAACATTATTTCATGTGAATTTTCCACTTGCGGTGTCATGTCAGTACTCAAAAAGCCTGCCGTTGTTTATTGCTGCGGTCTAACTCCTGATACAGTTACAGTTACAAAATCCAAAAAAAATCTAAAAACCGAAAAATGTCTAGTCCCAAGCATTTCAGATAAGGAGTGCCTGACCTGCACTGTGTTTTTTTTCACATCAATGAACTACAAATTAACTTTCTCTTATGGCAAGAGGAGAAAACAAAACTGCTTTCAAAAGAGAGCTTTTAGTGTATTTTAATTCATAAAAACATTTAAAAGAAATAAAATTGGTCATTCAAGTTTGGGGATAAAGATATGAATTTTTATTATAAATGTCCCTTGTTGGTATAAGATACTACCTAGAGTGAAACATTCAGATATTACATAAAATGTTTTCACATGGTTAAGATAATGAAATCAGAAGGCTTAGATGGTAAACAAAGCTGTTAAATTTCAGTGAATGCCAAAGACTAGTTTAGGACTGTATACATGAGGTAAGACAAGATATGTTTTGGCATCTGTCCTCTTGCAAAGAAAGGACATGAGTCATTGGGCCATTGTATCTGTGTACAGAGCATGATGTACAAATGGACAGTGTTCACACTCCAGAGCTTTTTTCTGATGTTGGTGGGAAAGGGAATGGCTTCCACTAAGCAGGATAGAGAGGTATTAAGTGGGTCTTTCTGGGTTTGGGTAGGGACAACCATCCAGTCTGATAATGATCATATCAGGTTCCTAGAGCTCAAGAGGCTGGGAATAGACAATCTTCTTGTCATTGACACAAGAGATTCGTGAAGGGGCTCAATCAAGCACGGGAGGAGAGGTATTGATTTGCTTGGCATTCAAGATGAGAGTCTGGGTAGATTAGCCCAGCATCTTTAGGGCAGTGAGATTGGGGAAGCTGGCATTTTCTGGTAGGAGAGTGGGAGCAGGAACAAGATACAGATGGGGAGATGGACGTGGCAGCAAAAGTGGAGCATATCATGAGCTTGGGGGAGAATGAAAATTATAGAAAAGTTTAGTGCTTTAGTGCTTGGAGTGAGGATATTGGTTAATATTTTACTTATATTGTAGGCCTCCCAATTTGATGCTCTAGTGCTAAGTACACACCGTCCCAGGAGTGCTCAATAACAGGGCCAACATATTCCCTGTTTCCCTCGCATTTTGCAAAAATAAGGTTGCACAGGAATAATACCTTTCTAATTCCATCATCAGGGAAAGACACTGACGTTGCAAGGGTGACTCACAAATGGAGATAATCACTGGAAATTCACAATTGACATGATTTGGCTTGGAATAACCACACTTGAAATTTGCTCCATTTTTAATTGCTTGGTTGCTGGGGAAAAAAAATCTTTAGCAAGCCTCTCAGACCATCGGGCCCATGTCATCCATCAGGGATCCAATCCGGCACTAATTCCACTTATTCCTGCACTTCCCACTTTCTCATCAGCCCTCCCCAGATTGTATCATTCAGCTATGCATTAGGGGCAATGTATAATGACCAATTAGCTCACCAGTCTGCGTGCCTTTGAGTGTGGGAGGGAACCGAAGCACACAGAGGAAGACCATGTGGGCCCAGGGAGAACGTAGCAGTTCCATGCAGACAACAACCAATGTTAGAATTGATACTGGTGTCTGGTGCTGTGAAGCTGTGCCTCTACTCTATGTGTCACTGTGCCACCTTACACTGCAATCTGGTTTCAAAGGAGGAATGCAAGTAATTCAGGAACAAATGGAATGTTTTTTTAGCTTTGAGGGTGGACTTTCTGAGATTGTGGATTCTGCAATGTTAGGTGCCGCACCTCTTTTTCTTCCTGGGGTGAATATAGCAAATACTGGAAGGCATCATTTTGTGGAGGAAAGTTTAGGGGCAATGACAAAAGCAAGTGTTTGCACTCAGAGAGTGGTGAGTGCTTGGAATGCATGGCTGGGGTGGTGGTGGAGTCTAGTACAAGAAGGACATTCAAAATACTCTTAGACTCATGGGTGTAAGAGAAATAGAGGGCTATGAGTTTGAATTAGGAAAACATTAGATTGTTCTGAAATCTGTTTAAAATAGCTTTGCACAACTTTGTAGGGCCTGTATTGTTCTGTAATGCTCAATGTTACAAGTGAGGTACTACTTGGATCAGAACAAGACACTCAATTCCATTCGTAATTTGAATCAAAAAGCATAGTGTAAAGTTTCCAAATCTATTCATGACACAAAGCTGGTAGGAAAATTAGCTGCCAAGAGGGTGCAATGATTTTGTAATAGGATAGAGACTGGTTTAACAAATAGCAGGGAATTTCCAACTTTAGTGTAATTTAGGAAAATATGTGTAATTTTTTAACCACTGCAGAGGGAAACTTTTATGTGCTGGTTTACAAAATGCATAAGGTTAATATTAACACAGAGCAATCAATTAGGAAAATAAATACTACTGTATGCTCTCCATGAACACTTAGTGATTTTTTTTTAAATTTTTTATTTTTCACACCATAAATCACATTAGCCATGATATACACTTTTTCTTTTCCACACATATACAGTGACTTTTTCTCCCCCCCACCCCCTCCCTCCTCCCAAGCCACCCCCCACCCCCCCCCCTCATCCATTTTAGGTATACAATCTAGGTTGCATTAAGCCAGTCAGTCAATGTTGTCATTCAACAAAAATACACCAGAAATTCTACTGAGTCCATTCTTTTCTTTCCTTCTCCTTCCATCAACTTAGTGATTGAAAGGGTGGAAAGGTCTCTTTCAGGGCTGTGATGAGGCCACGGCAAGGGTACTGTGCACAAATTTGATCAAAATGCTTGATGAAGGATATGCATATTTACTGCCAGTGCAGCATACATTCCGTAGATTGAGGAGGTTGATTCCTGAGGAGTGATAGAATTGAATTGGCTTATACCCAAAGAGTTTTAAATTAAATGAGTTCAGATAATTTCAATGCAGTCTAAAGTGGACAGAAAACAGAATTGTATTTCATTTCACTCTGTGGTGAAGTAGGGATAGTTGGTGTCGGAGAAACACTCCTCGGTCTGTGCTTTTTGCTGCATCATAAGAACAAAAGCTGTGAAATCCTATTCTATTAGACATTAACCCCCATCTAATAGCAATTTTTGTGAGATTGTGGATCCTGCAATGTTTGGTTCCACCTCAATTTCAGTGCCAAGTATTGACTACTGCTTCAATCATTGAGAACGATAATTTCCCTCAAGTCCACATGCCTACCCAATTGCCATATCCTGATTTTCTGGGTCTCCAAATATTTGTCATTATCACAATGTGTGAAATTCTATGGAATCAGGAGTGAGTTTCAGGAAAAGTGCTAACTATTTAGAGATGAGATAAAGAGAAATATCTCTGCTCTGAAATTGTCGAGCACAGGGCTGGAGAGTTTAAATTGTTGAGTCCATTTATTAATGAGTCCTTGTGAAGGATGTTCACATCCAATGAATGCATGAATTAAAAAAAAAGACCTCTTTCTTCAAATGGATTTATATTCCCTTACAGGTTAGAATTTAACTCCGGCTCATTAGTTCAATTACATAAACAAGATATTACTGTAATATTTATGGTATGAGTTTTATCTTATCAGACACATTAATAGTCTACTCTCTGAGCTTCTTTTGAAATTGTTTTGCTTACTCTTTCTAAGTTTCTCTGCCATCTGTCAAATAAGTAAGTCCTTAATGATTTAATTCTCCTTTATGACAAGATCAGAAAGCAGCACTTTTGCAGAACAGCTGTTGTGTGAAGAAACGATTAATTTGCACATTGATAAGACCAAGCAGATAGTATTACAAGAATGACCGTGCCATATAGTAAAAACATAACCTTTTCAGTTTGTGTTTAGAATAATATTCAATCATTTTCTCGCAGTACAAAATGCTAACATTTAAACGTTTATATGTTGCAGTGAAATGGGCTCCCATGTTTACGCATGATGCATTTCTTTCCATATGCTATGTGAAAGGTGTCATTCCTGCTCCGTACCATATGTGCCCTGACAGTTGGTAGAAATGTCACAGAGTGCATCACAACAATTGATGTGCTCATTATTTCCCACATAATAGTCAAAGAGAATGACATTCCTACTGACTGGCAAATTTAAGGTATTCACTCCTGCAATTTGTTTTGCCAGTCTGCAAACTTTACAAAAAGTACTTGTTAGTTTATACCCTCTATTGATCTACTGGACACCTGTCACATTTTGTGCAAACACCAAATTAGTTTTTTAATTCTTTAATGTTTGTGAAAGAGGCAAAAAAAAGGTACTCTATAAATGCACAGAATTACTTGCTCAAGCAGGAACTGAGTGGTTCCCATTGGAGCTGCATGAAAAGTTTGTTATTGAAGCACCATTGCCTTGCTGATTATTGGAAAGGATATGATCATTTAAAGAAACTTCCCTTGAAAGCAGCAAAACAGCTGGATAAAGGCTGTGGCTGAGGGTGACACAGGGTGGTGGGAAAATGTCAATTTCCTGTGTGTCAAGGTGCTCTTCGTGTGCAGGTCTGCACTGATTGACTCCAATTCCAGGGGTGGTCCCATGTCACTACGGAGAGGCCAAATATGTCAGCAGGCAGTTCAGATGTGATTTGTAATAAAAGACTGAAAGCAGTGAAGGCAGCACCACTGATGTAGCATCAATGTGACAATTCACATTCCTTTAATTGCAATCTCATTGCCAAAACCTGCTCTAAAAATTGTACTCCGAAGCTTCAATTGAAGCAAGCAATGAAGGTAATGAATGGTAAATGATCTTTGATTCTATTAAGTGTGTCACTGACACCAGAAAAAGAACAGTTGTGTTAAAGTGAATCATGCATGTAAGTGCCTGGGCCAATTGCCAGATGGTACAAAGTCAATTTTAAAGGATCACCAGTATAATCTAGCAGAGGTAAAGTTGTGCTGTGTATGAAAACTGAACATGTGGGTTTAATTTTTAGGGATTTATCTTTCAAGCAATGGATAGACTTTTCAATGACAACCTTCTTAATGTTCAATGGCAAATGATGTTTGTTATTTTTTGCCAACCAAAAGTCAGAATTTCTGGAATAAATCATAAATACTGTCTATAAAACACAGGAGTGGTGACCAAATAGGCCTTAAAATTTTAAAATTTGTTTTTCTCTCAGAGGGTTTTGAGTCTTTGTTTCTCTCTCTCTCAAAGGGCATTATAAGCCTGTTCCTATGCTCTGCTGTACTATGAGCTAACATTTGGATTCCAAAGTTAATTGCAAGATGCAAGTTATTTTTTGATTGCATATGCATAAGCAGGAGTGGGCCACCTGGCCCTTCAATCTGCGCTGCCATTCATCATGAACACATGGAAGCATTGGGAAGCTTGGATGACAAGGGAAATTCAGGCTCGGTCGAGACTAAAGAGGAGGCATGGGGCAAGTAAAAGAAGCAGAGAAAAAGAGTGTACCTGCTGGAGTTTCTAGAACTTAAGGGCAAGGTTAAAAAGAAAGAAGTCTGTGAGGGCAAAAAGGGAACAGGAGATAGCTCTGGCAGATAACATTAAGGGTAATCCCAAAAGAGTAAATAAAGGGTAAAAAAGGGTAACCAAAGAAAAAATGGGATCCTGCAGGAATCAATGTAATAAATTCTATGTGAGGCCACAGGAGAAGGGCCAGGTCCTCAAAGAGTATTTCTCCTCTGCTTTTACTGTGGATAAAGACATGAGGACTAGGGAACTTGGGGCAATTAATGGTTGTGTCTTGAGAGCAGTGAGTATTAAGATTGATCTGCTGTAAGTCCTGAATCATATCTAAGGACATTGTGGGAAGCTAGAAAGGAAATTGCAGATGCCTTGGCTGAGATTTATGAGTCATCTTTAAGTAAAGGTGAGGTATCAGTAGATTGGAGGATGGCAAATGTTGTACCTCTATTCAAGAAGAGTTGCAGAGAAAAGCCTGGGAATTACAGGCCTGTGAGCCTAACATCGAAGTTATTGAATAGTATTCTGATGGAGAAGATATGCATGCATTTCGATGAACAAAGTTTGATTAGGGATAGTCAGTGCAGTTTAATATGTGAGAGGCTATGTCTCACAAATCTGATTGAGTTCTTTGAAAGGTGACCAAAAAGGTTTTTGAGGGCAGAACTACAGACATTATCTATATGAATTAGTTGTCAACTCTGGAAGGTTAAATAACATGAGGTCCAAGGAGAAATAGCTGAATGTTTGGAAAAATGGCTTCTTGAAAGAAAGCAGAGGGTACTGGTGAAAGGGTGTTTTTGGACTTCAGGCCTGTGACAAATGTTTAGTGCCCCAAAGTTCAGTGCTGAGTCTGTTACCGTTTTTCATCTGTATCAATGATTTAGTTGAAAACATACATTATGCCATCTGCAAACTTGCTCATAATGAAAAAGCATTGGGTATCTTGATCATTTGGGCAAAGGAAAGGTTGAGAGAAATCTAAGGTCTTGCATCTTGAGAAGTCTAACATGGGTGGGAACTACACGTTGAATGGTAGTGATATGGAGAGTGTGGTAGGATAGAGGGATCTTGAAGTACAGGAACATGGCACCTTTAAAGTGGGGTCACAAGTAGATCAGGTGGTCAAAAAGGCTTTCGGCACATTGGCCTTCATCAATCAGAGTACTGAGTTTGGAAGTTGGAAGGTTATGTTACAGTCACATAAGACATTGGTGAGGCCCCAATTGGAGTATGGTGATCAGTTTTGATCACCATGCGATAGGAAAGATTTCTTAAGCTGGAGAGGGTGCAGAGAAGAAAACTCTGATTTCAAGCCCAGACAGAAGGGGCTTGTTAGCCTTGTCAGACCATCCATCGAGGAGAAGGAAAATCTGACGTAACACCTATGTCCCGAGGACCTGGCTGTCACCATCATAGCTTGCTAGACCATGGCAGATAAACTCTGGGTGTAAAGGGTTGGGCCAGTACTGCACACACCACACTCCACCTAAAAGATCCATTTTGCAGGCTCGAAGGACATGTCCACATCTAACATCCTTCCTAAATCTTCGTTCACGAAGCCAAGCCATGACGATGTATTCAAATATTCTTGTAAAAAAATTACCTTGTTTTCAAAATATGGAAACAGTGGAAGGACACAAGTTATTTCCCTGATATTGTACATTTAGAGCTGTACAGTTTTTCCTTAAAACAATGGCATTAATGCAGAAATCATCCTATAACACCTTGGGCTATGATTATATCCAACCTTAAAAAATTGAATGAAAATATATATTGAAAGAAGTTAGCTGTGAGCATAGAGGTCACAGGAAAATCCAATTAATTGGAGAGTTTGAAGGTTTGATGAATGACACCATGTTTTTTTAAGCACAGGCTGGTCCAGAAATATGCTAATTAATGGATAGTCAAATAGGGAAAGACAAAAGCTGCAGATGCTTGCATCTTCAACAGACAAAGCATTACTCTGGGAAATCGGTAGAAATGGTCATTTAGCATTTTGGTTCTGAACCTTTTCTCAAGACAAAAAGGTGAAATTACAAATTTAGGTACACAATCCTTTATCCGAACATCTAATATCCGGAAAGCTCCAAAAATCGGCATTTTTTTTTTCCTTTCCAGGTGCTGGTACAGCAGAGAGAGAGAGAGAGAGAGAGAGAGAAGCGCCACAAGGTTGGGAGGGGGAGAGACGGCAGCGCGATTCGGGTGGGCGAGTGGCGAGAGAGATAGCAATGCAACTCAGGTGGGCACGGGGGGTAGAGGTGAGAGAGACAGCAGCGTAACTCGGGTGGGCAAGGGGGGAGAGAGACGGAAGCATGACTCAGGTGGGCGGGGGGGGAGAGACAGCAGCTCGACTCAGGCGGGAGGGGAGAGAGAAAAACAGCAGCGCGACTCGGGTGGGCAGGGGGAGGAGGAGAGACGGCAGCACGACTGGAAGGGGGTGAACACAGTAGCACAATTTGGGTGGGCTTTAATCTGGGGCAGCTGGCTTTTGTTCTGAAATCTGGAAAAATCCAAAATTTGGAACACACTGTCCTCCAAGGGTTCTGGATAAAGGATTGTGTACCTCTATAAAGCTGGGGGAAAGACCCAGTGGTGAAAGTAGGAGAAATGAGAAGGCTTCGTAAAATAGGATTAAGAAAAACTGGAAGATTTTCTATGCATAGGTGAAGAATAGTGGGATGATGGGAGTGAAGGTAGGGTTGCTTAAGAATAAAGGAGGCAATATACAACTGGAGGAAGAGTAGGTAGGGGAGGTCCTAAATGACTACTTTATTTTAGTGTTCACTAAAGCGACGAGCTTGGCCAGTAAGGCCAGTAGAGGACTAGGTTGAGGTTAAGAAAGAGGAAGTGTTGGATATTCTGGGACAAGACAAAATATATCTCAGGTTACTACAGGAAGTGAGGGAAGAGATTGCTGGGGCATTGGCAATGATCTTTGCATCCTCACTTGCCACAGGGGAGAAACAGGAGGATTGAAGAATGACAAATGTGGTTCCCTAGTTTAAAAAAGGTAAGAGGGAGAATCCTTGGAATAATAGACCAGTGAGGCTTACATCAGTGGTGGGCAAACTATTGGAGAGGATTCTTAAGGGCAGGATTTATGAGCATTTAGAGAAGTGTGGCCTTCTCAGGGATAGTCAGCGTGGCTTTGTGATGGGAAGGTCGTGCCTCACGAGCCTAATTGAGATTTTTGAGAAGGTAACAAAAGAAATCGATGACGGTGGGGGTATATGTGCTGTATATGGAATTTAGTAAGCATTTAAAAAGGTCCCCCATGGGAGACTTATTCAGAAAGATATGAGGCATGGGATCTGTAGAAAACAGAGTGTAGTAGTGGATTGAAAGTATTCTGCCTGGAGGTCAGTGACTAGTGGAGTTTCATAGGGATCTGTTCTGGGACCCTTGCTCTTCGTGATTTTTATAAATGACCTGGAAGAAGAAGTAGAGGGATGGGTTAGTAAGTATGCAGATGATACAAAGGTTGGATGAGTTGTGGTGGATAGTGTTGAAGGTTGTCATAGGTTACAACAGGATTTAAACAGATTGCAGAGTTGTGTGGAAAAGTGGCAGATAGAGTTCAATCCATTTTGGAGGGTTAAACTCAAAGGCAAAATTAATGGTTAAGGGCAAGATCCTTAACAGAGTGGTAGAACAGAGGGACATTGGAGTCCAAATCCTGAGGTCTCTCAAGGTTACCATACAGATTGATAAGGCCTGTACTGTGCTACTATTTTTTGACAGAAATGAGGAGAATTTTTTTTACCCAGAGAGTTGTGGATCTGTGGAATGCATTGCCACAGAGGGTAGTAGGGGCAGATTCATTGGATAGATTTAAGAGAGAGTTGGATAAGCTCTTGTGGGCAGGGGAGTTCAAGGTTATGAGATTGGTTATTGAAAGAGAAAGATCAGCCATGATCCGATAAATTGACTCGACGGGCCAATTGGCCTACTCCAGCACCTATTGTCTATTGTCTATCATAAGAATTGGAGAGACAGGTAGAGGGAGATAATCTAGGCCATGGGGGTACTGGTAAGGTGAACATAATGCTGGAGAGAGAGAAAAATTAAGTGGAGGAAGAATATGAAGTGTTGTTCCTCATTTATATTTAGGCTCACCTTGACAATGATGAGACCAAAGACTGACATGTTAATGTAGTGGTGATTGGCTACAAGAAGCTCCAGCTGAGACCTAAAGATAGGAGTGTATGAATTCAGTGAATTATATATGTGATTTCACATTTTTATTTTGATTATAAAAGTTTCAACTCGAAACATTGACTGACCATGTCTACCCGTGGACGCTGCCTGAGCTGCTGAGTTCTCCAGCAAATTTTTGTTCATAGGGTACAGCAATGAAGCAGGCCTTTTTGCCCACCTTGTCCATGCTGACCCTTTTGTCCATTCACACTCATTCCATTTGTCTGCATCAAGTATATTGCATTCATGCTACAAGTCAACTTGCCAAATCACAATGAGAAAACTTTGCCCCAGTTGAATTTTCTTATTAGAACCGACCAGTTGACTGATCTATGTTATTTTTGAAACATAACTAATAGCCTGAATACGCCTGAGATTGTCTGATCTCAGAAACTAAGCAGGCTCAGGCCTGGTCTGTACTTGGAGTGGAGACCACCTAGGATCACCAGATGCTGTAGGTTTCTTTGAGCAGCACTGGACAAAGTGGCAACTCGCTGTCTGCTTTACGGTAGACAAAAGTCAAAGAGTTTCATACATGTTACATTCTGAATGTAGCATTTCGTGACAATAATGGAACCTTTACCTTTAATGGAAAATGTAATTAATTTTAATGAGGACTAATACCATCACAAAGGATACATTAATATTGCTCATTAATGATTTCTGTCTCTCTCTTTTCTTCCTTTTACTTCCAGTGATAAATGGCCATTACCTTCCAATTATTAAAAATGATGGTGTTGCATTAAATTTGCTCAGAGCTAATTTTTTTAAAGAAAAGTGTTCAGAAAATTACTTTCTCTTTTGGAGACAGTAATTCAAAAGAATTGTGAATGATCATGCCAGCTGAAAGAAATCCGATGACACACGTTGCTATGATTTATTAAGTGACATTGTGATCATTCATATTTTTTGGGAATGTACAATTTGGTGTATTTGGGGAAAATTTCTAAATGCTCTGATTTAATATTCAACTTGCTTAAGTTATAAGGGTTAATAATGATGTAGAAAGGATGGGCATTTGAAAAAGGGAGAGAATTTTCCTGAAAATATGACTTCCATATATTTATGAAAAGTTTTATCTCGACAGCTTTCGTTTTGACTGTTTGCTTTAAACTTATTGACCAGTCGCAGCTTTGGAAATGATATCTTTGTCGAATCCTTTAAAAACCATAAATGTGGACAGTAAGGAAAATGAAATGTAAAGCAAAACTCATTGAAGATAAATGCTTTGACAGAGGAAACCTTCTGGAACAGAGCTAGATCTGTACCATGTTGGGCCAAGAGGGAACTTTCAGATTTGATTTCACTGAAGAAATAATGTAATTTGGTATAAAACTAAAGTGCTATTGTGCTGTCACAGTGCACACTTCAGTTTCACCTCTTTAACAGCAATATTTAGTTGATTGATAGTGTACATAATTAACAAGGACAAGTCATAAGATGGAAGACGATAGGGTATATGCATATCATGTAATGGTCTTGCTTATTTCAACAGTGATCCTTCCTCTGAGCTGCTCCATGTTGACAACAAACAGCTTTTCACAGAACCAAGGAACCAACAATATACTTTAACTTTTGTCTCATGCATTACCCTTAAACATCTCATCGAGGAAATCAAAACAAATTTTTAAAATCACTCTCAGTCTCTTGCTGAAATAATTCTCTAATTCCTACAAGAGTCTGCTCCAATTTTAGTCAAAGCAGTGGCATTGAGATTGTTAAATTTTAAAGTAATTATCGAAAATAACTAATGGACTTAATTTTGATTAATGAGAGAGCTCTCAAATAAATATTAAGATAATTTGATTTTGATTTTTCTCTAGTTTTTTTCAGTACTGAAGCTATAACTATGACAGATGTATGAAGCTTAATTTTGTACTGCAGTTCTTTAATAAACTTTATCATAAAATTACAAATGTGACTGTGGCTTCCTCCTCCACAATACATAACAGCAACTTAATCTGACATTTATTCTAACCACCAACTCGTCAATAAGATATGAATAACAGAGAGAAATTTGTCTCACCAGTGGTGATTCTCTTTCAGGATCATTTTTTGAAAGGGATGTTTTACAGGCACAAACCATGTTTGTAATAATAGTGGTCAACTGCTCATATAAAATACCTCAATTAAGTAAGGACGTTGGAAATGTTAGGTTCTTGTCAGTCACTATCACTGATAATCAGCTTGAACATAAAGACTTCAAAATGGACAAAAGAATTAAATAGAGAGGTTATTGCTACATGTAAGGTGGCAAGGGTAAATCAAAATCCACCTAAAAACAGTGCACACATGTTGGAATCTAATTCAGCCATTCAGGCTCGAATGTAGTTTTTAATGAACCCTTAGATTTTCTGTTCACTCAAAGTGGGTTCCATTTCCAGTACATTTGCATTCATTCTCTCTCCTCTCTCTTTGAATCCATGGTCAGAATGATCTTTTCCCTCACTTTCAAACTAGCCTGTACATCGAGCAGATTAACCTTTGTTGTCAACCAATGAAGATACAACACCAGGTATTTTTTAACCTTTGCCCTTTCTGTTATCCTGGTTATCAAACACAGAGAAACAGGGCTTCTTTACCCTTCATCCAATATAACATAATGCACTTGGTGTTTGTGATGTGTTCTCTTCTACTTTTAGGAAAACAAAGGCTAAATTGAATAACCATGGTACAGAGAACCTCCATTCAGTTGGTAAGAGTAGTAAGATTCCAATTGCCTGCCACCTGAATTGTGCATCCCAGTCTCACTTAGACCTTTATTTTCAGCTTTCAACACCACTCCACCACAGTTCTAGCCAAACTCGAGATAATGATCGAGTAATGTCTATCATCATATGCATTATAAAATGTACATAGTCATCAAAGTATTTTCTTGCTGCAGCCAAACAGGTATTTCATAGAGAAAAATATACATCTACAATTGTATACACTAAATTAATTTAAAAAGAAAATAAAATAAAACAAAAATAGATAGTTATTAAATATTCAGTCAACTAAGTGCAAGAAAATCATGCCATTACAATGGTGTGACAGTCCTTTTTTGTGTTGTTGGAGCTGCCCATGGTTAATGCAACAAGGGGAGATACAAGAGGCTGATTGCCATTGGAAAGAAACTGTTCTTGAAACTAGAAGTGCTGGGTTTTTGGCTTTTGTACATTTAACCTGAAGGTAGCAGTGAAAAGAGGTTGTGACCAGGTTGAAGGGTGTCCTTTGTGATGTGGTCTGACTCCTTGAGGCACCTCACCTAGATATCATGAATTGTTTGGAAGTCAGAATCTGTGACGGACCTGGCTCTGTTTGCTGCCTTCCATCTGTCAGTTTTCTGCCCAATTCTGTTCTGTCCATATCCAGTCGTAAACTTAGACCACCTTCTTTCTACATTATCCACAACTCTTTCATCCTTTGTATCATCTGCAAACTTACCCATCTTTCTACATCTTTGTCCATATCCTTTATAAAAAATCTCAAAGAGCAGGTGTCTCAAAACATCTCTGTGGAACTCCACTCATCCTTGACTTCCAAGCAGAATACATTCCATTTACTTTCTGAA
This sequence comes from Narcine bancroftii, assembly GCF_036971445.1. Taxonomy (NCBI): domain Eukaryota; kingdom Metazoa; phylum Chordata; class Chondrichthyes; order Torpediniformes; family Narcinidae; genus Narcine; species Narcine bancroftii. The sequence goes on from NC_091474.1 coordinate 192,387,274, forward strand.
GCCAAGTCCATTGATCCCATACCTCATGACTTTCAGATTGAGTCTTCCATGGGGATCTTGTCAAATGCCTGACAAAAATCCATATACCCCTCATATACTGCCCTACCTTCATCAATTGTTTTGTTACTTGCACAAAATAAAACTCTATTAAGCTCCTCAGATATGACCTACACCTCACAGAGCCAAGCTGACTATCCCTGAGAAGACTACACTTCTCTAAATGCTGGTAAATCCTGTCTCTAAGAATAGTTTACCCACTGCTGAAGACTCTCTGGTCTATAATCACCAGGATCATCACTATTTACTTTTTTTTTTAAGACAAAGGGACCACATTTGCCATTTTCCAATTCTCCGGTACCTCCCGCAATGATCATTGCCAAAGCCCAAGAAATTTCTTCCCTTGCTTCCTGCAATAACATGAGGTATATCTGGTGTTGTCCAGGGGACATATCAATCCAAATGTTTTAAAGAAGAGGGAGACTCACCTTGTCCACCACATTACTTTGGCCTATACTGACTTCACATTGACCAAATCCCTCTCTCTGGTGAACATTGAAGCAAAGTATTTATTTATAACTTCCCCAACTTCCTCTGCATCCATGCACTTGTTGCTTCCTTTATCCTTAAGCAGCCCTACCTTCACTCTTGTAATTCTTCTGCTCTTCACGTACACATGGAACACGTTAGTTTTCCTTAATGCTACTTGCCAAGGTCTTCTTGTGCCCCCTTCTAGTTATAAAGTTTTTTCTTTCTGGGTCCCATATAATTCTCGTACACTTCCTATCTCTTGCTTCCTAAACCTTCTGTCGGCTTCCTTTTCCCTTTTAACTAGCTGTCTTACTTTTTTGTTAACTGTTTCCTGATCCTGCCATCTTTTCCATGTCTCAGTTGGACAAACATAGCCAGAACCCAATGCAAGAGGTCCCTAAACATCCTCCACATTACTTCTGTGGTTTTCTCCAAGAACGTCTGTACCCAATTTACTCTTCCTTGTTTCTGGCTAATCCCAACATAATTAACCCTTCCCCGCTTAAACACTTTACTATTTTGTCTGCCCCTGTCCTTGTCCATAGCTACGCTAAATGTTAGGGACTTGTAGTCACTTCCACCAAAATGCTCCCCCATCGAGAGGTCTGTCACCTGACCAGGTTCATTTCCCAGGACTTGATCACCATAATTCCCAGCATAAATTTACTTAACCTAATTGTAATGTGTATAAGGTAAGCATTTCATCCTCAAAGTGAGTTGATCTAAGCATAATACTCAATATGTGACCTCATCAAAGTCAACATAGTTGATACAGAACTTTCTCATTCTTCTACTAAACCTTATTCTATTTGTACCTGTATTATTTTATATGAAAATGTTTTAAAAAAGCTGCTGGAAATCTCAATAAAAATAGAAAATACTGGAGATAGAGAATACTGGAAATACTCAGCAGGCCAGATAAGAGATAAGGATACAAATCCATTCTGTTTCTCTGTCTATAGATACTGCCCAACTTGCAGAGTATATCCACCATTTTCTATTGGTATAGTTATTTTATGTACTTACTTTAAATCTTTCTTGGATAAATGTATCTAGAACTATAGATCATTATAGCACAGAAATCGGCCTCTGGCCCTTCTAGTCTGAGCCAAAATATTTTATTTTTGCCTAATCCCTCTGACCTGCACCCAGACCATTGCCCACCATACCTTTCCCATCAATGTACCTGTCCAAATTCCTCTTAAATATTAAAATTGAGCCTACATTCACCACTTCAGCTGGAAGCTCATTCCACACTCCCACCACTCTCTGTGTAAAGAAGTTCCCTCTCATGTTCCCCTTAAACTTTTCCCTTTTTATTCTTAACCCATGTCCTCTAGTTTGTATCTCACCTACCCACAGTGGAAAAAATCTATCTAAATTTATTCTGTCTATCCCTCTTATATAATTTAAAATACCTCTATCAAATCTCCCCTCATTCATCTATGCTCCAAGTTATAAAGTCCTATCCTGTTTGACCTTTGTAACTCAGTTCCTGAAATCCAGGCAGCATCCTAGTAAATCTTCTCTGCACTCTTTCTATCTTATTAATATATTTCCTGTTTTTAGGTGACCAAAACTTCACACAATACTCCAAATTTGGCCTCACCAATGTCTTATACCACTTTAACATAACATCCCAACTCCTGAACTCAATACTTTTATTTCTAAAAGCCAATATGCCAAAAGCTCTCTTGACAACCCTATCCACGTGTAACACCACTTTCAGGGAATTATGTATCTGTATTCCCTGATCCCTCTGTTCGACCACACTCCTCAGTGCCCTACCATTTACCGTGTATATTCCTTCTTGGTTTGTCCTTCCAAAATGGAACACCTCACACTTGTCTGCATTAAATTCCATCTGCCATTTTTTAGCCTATTTTCCGTTGAAAACTTTCTTTGCTGTTCCCAACATCTCCAATCTTGGTGTAATCTGCAAACTTGCTGAATGTATCTAAAATTAACATTTTAAAACCTCAAACTATTTGAATAATACTGTTTTTCTAATTAGCTAAAGTGCATCAATTACTATTTTACCAGATTATACTCCTTCTGCCAATCTCATCTTACCTTTATCTTTCTTTCAAGTTCTTAGTCCATTTTCAAGCTCTCTTTGCTTCATTAGAAGATGTGAATATATTACTCTAGGTTCTGCATTAAAGATATTAATAAAGATCAAAAGTAACTGAGCCCTCTGTGCCCCTGCCACTGATCCTTGAAATGTTCCATTAATTAGTTGGTCAACCTGAAATGTACCTGTTTATCTTTTTTTGTGCCTTTTAACTTTATGCATGTTAATATATTACTGTTAATTCCACCTGTGCCATTATCTTTAATTTGGCATCTTGATGAATACTTCTCGTAAATCCAATTTTACACAGCATCAAAACTTTTCCCTTTATCTAAACTGTGAATCAGACTTACAAAGAATACAGATAAATTTGTTATTTTATTTCTTCCATAAAACCATGTTGATATTTCATGAATGAATTCTATCAACTCTGGTCAACTGTTATTAGATTGTACTTCTTTCATTCTTCCTTTGAATGAAGATGTTTGTGAATGAAGTCCTTTTTTAATTGACAAGGATGTTTTCCCAGGCTACGTCAAGGCAGTGGCAGATTTGGAGAGTGACAAATTAAGCAGAGAAGGCAAGTGAAATATTCTGTGACAAATGTAAGAATTAATAATGTTGAATCAAAGGAAAGAAAATGTTGAATTACACTGTTACATGGGAGTGTTACCTAAATTATTCTATCTGCATTTCAGCTAAATTCTGGAAGAAATGCTGACAGCATTCATATTTTATGTAACTGCTTTCATTTATTATGGCACAGGTCTGCCATTTGTGATATGGATAAATGTGATTCATGCCAGGGGCATCACTAGCGTTGATATCACCCAGTGCAGTAACTCATGGTAGTACTCCCCCTCTCCTCAAAGGACCACCTCCCGTACCAGACCCTACAGAATCCTTAGTAATGTTTTTTGTACTAATATTACTTGTAAATTTTAATTCCCGTATATCACTAAATGTAATGGCAATAGTAGTGAGATTTTAAAAAAACTAGCAAAATTAAAATTATACCTTTAAATTACAATATCATACACATGTATTTACATTTACATAGTTTCATGTAGGTAAGGTGAAAATTCAGTCAGAAAACAATGGAATTTTAAATAAAAAAATTTAAGAACTACCGGTACATCAAAATTATGTTGTTTTTAATGTTAAAATTTATTGTTACATGAGATACATTAATGGATTAGATTTGCATAATCAATAATTCCCCAAATATTAGTTACACAATTATTTGTAACTGAGCAGAACCCTTTTATGATTTTCTCCTTCTTTTCCTTTAATTACCACTACATTCTTAATAAAGTTATTGATATTGGTTCACAAACACTAATTACCACAATATTGTAGCTAAAACACCAGAAAATTTGACAAAAGCAGTGACTATAAAAACACCAGCGACGAAAAAAACAGCGCTTGCTTGTAACACGTGCAGTCGAAACCACGTGATTTGAAGCATCATTGGAATGGAGTAATAATGACGGCTCAGACAGGAGCACGTTAGAAGGTTCAAAAAGTAAATTAGCATAGAGTTTTAGCCTTATAGATGTATTGATACATATAAGCTGGGCTTATGAAAAATGTTTCTGCTGTTGTAACTAACTACAGGGATAGTTTTATACAAAAAATTAATACATTTGTACTGAAACACTGCACAAAAATTTTATAGACAGTCATTTCAGTGTCGTCTGGTGCGATCCGCAGCCCCCCATCCCCCTAGTGACACTTATGATTTATGCTATTGTTGCTGTTTGCTGTGTTCAAACGTGTTTGCTGACAGTTTTCTTGGCCATATAAGAAAATGCGTCCTTGTTAATATTAGCTCTGACAGTCCAACTGCCACTTGATTTGTATTTCATGAGCAAACTATTAACTGAAAGTGTATTTTACTCTTGGAACTCTTGTTTATACCATACAAGATTTCAGATTTAATGTTGGAGTACATATGTGACAACATATACAACCCTGAGATTCTTTTCCTGTGGGCCAGGCAGAATTACCACTTACTAACAGTGCAATTAAAAAAAAATGACTCAGTGTATGCATGTAAGCAAATAAATGTAAAGAAACTGACAGTGCAATAAAGAGAGAGAGAAAAAAATCAATCAAGTGCTAAAGTAAGAGTTCATAAATAAGTCCCTGATTAGTTTGTTGTTGAGGAGTCTGATGGTGGAGGGATAGCAGCTGTTCCTGAACTTGGTGGTTCGAGTCTTTTGGCACTTGTATCTCTTTCTTCCTGGTAGCAGTGAGAACAGAGCATGTGCTAGGTGGTGTGGATCCTTGATGATTGCTGCTGCTCTCCGATGGCTAGGTTCCCTGTAGATGTTCCCAATGGTGGGTAGGGTTTTACCCGTGATGTCCTGGGCTGCGTCCACTACATTTTGCAGGGCTTTATGCTCAGGGGTATAGGTGTTTCCATACTAGACCATGATGCAGCTGGTCAGCACACTTTCCGTGACACATCTGTAGAAAATTTCCTCGGTTTCTGATGTCATGCAAACTCCTGAGGAAATATAGGTGCTGATGTGTTTTCTTCACAATGCCATTTGTGTGTTGGGTCCAGGTAAGATCCTCTGAGATAGTGACTCCCAAGAACTTAAATTTGCTTGCCCTCTCCACCTCAGATTCCTCAATAATCACTAGATCATACACCTCTGGTTTTCCCTTCCTGAAGCCAACAATCAGCTGCTTGGGTTTGGTGACATGGAGTGTGAGGTTATTGGTGCACCATTAAGCTAAGTTTTCAATCTCCCTCCTGTATGTTGACTCATCGCCCCTTTTTATACAACCCCTTTCCATGATATTATCACCAAATTTATGGATGATGTTGTTGTCGTATTGAGCCACACAGTCATAGGTGTAAAGCAAGTAGAGCAGGGGGATAAGAACACAGCCCTGTAGTGCTCCAATACTGATGGAGATTAGGAGGGGATGTTCTTACCAATCCTCACTGATTATGGTCTGGAGGTGAGAAAATCCATGATCCAGTTACACTGCGGAGTGTTGCATCCCAGGTCTTGGAGTTTGCTGATCATTTGTGAGGGATGATGCTGAACTTCAGTGGATAAAAAAAAACATCCTGATGTATGGATCCTTGCCAGTGAGATGGCATTTGTTGTAGACCTGTTGCTACGATGGGTGAATTGGAATGGATCCACATCGCCACTCAGACAGGAGCTGATCTGCCTTTCAAAACACCATCATTTTTAATGTGTCAAAGGGTGATCATTAAAGACTCCATGTGTGGACTTTTCCAGACTATGTCATGTTCCACCCATATATAATAATAATAATGATCTCCATAAATATATATATTTTAAAAAAATGTTTAACAACTAATTTTGAGTGAACTGTAACTTCATAACTAAAATAGAAGAGTAATAAAAGTTAAACCAATCAGAACTCTATATATTTGATGAAATAGTGCAAACTTTGGTGGCAATGTGCACTGCAGCCATTCTGTACACAGTCTTCCTCTTCAGCTTCTTGTCGACAATATTTCTTAATTTAACAGTGATTGTCAATATCGGGGCACTGCATAAGATGGAAGTCGTAGGATGTTCCTTCTACCCACTCCCACAGATGATTTCAAGACTACTTCTAATTAGGTACCTATCTGAAGAAAGGATGTGCAATCTCATTAAAATGTCAAGTTTCTTCCTCTGTGTCTGCATGCACATCTGAAAGTAGATTGATTTTGGCACATCTCTTTCCTGAGCAGACCTGTGTGTTCGAAACCCATGAATAAAAAGCAGAAACTCCTCTCTGATCAGAACGGTGTGGTGTGGAAAGAAAGCAGGACAACGCCAACCCACATAACAGCTTATTGACAGCCAAATGATGACCGGAATACTCACATCGCTCATTCTTTCTATCATTGTTAATGACCCTTCCTTTTGTTGTGCCTGATCTATTTCTACTCTTACTTATTCCCCATTGCTGAATAAGGGATACTGTAAATTCAAGCACTGCATCTCATAGCCAAAATCAACATTTGTACTTCAAGACTGCTTTTCTCAAAATCATTAAAAGCCAAGAATAATATTTGATGGAATTGAAATTAGTGGTTCGAAAATTGACCGCAATTCCTTCAAGTACTCCTGAATTTTAAAATGTGCTATTTTAGAGAAAAACAGCTCTAGTCCATTTTTATATTATTGATTTGCAATCTTGCAAAATAGTAAATGTGAGGTCTTTGTTTTTATTTGAGGAAGAAAGTTATTTTGACAGTGTTGATAGAGCCTTGTCCTCATTTAAAGAGACAGTTTTCTCAATCCAATCTCAGTAGGTCCATGGAAACGTACATGATATAATTACTATTTCTGATGAAGTGTTTTGGCCTGAAATGTCGACAGTGTTTTGCCTACCATGAAGCCTGTCTGACCCGTTGAGTTCCTCTAGCATTTTGTGACTTGCTTCAGTTTTCAGCATCCACAGTCTCTCTTGTTCACAACAAAGTAGTTATTGATTGGTCAATACAAGGTGGATTTAGTTTACCATTTCCCCCACAGGGAGCTCCTTAGTAGTAGCCAGTAGCAGACAAGATTAATTGAGAAGTATCACCACTGTGTTCCAGATTACTTGCAATACAATGCCACACAGAAAAACACTGCGAACATGAGAAGGAAAGATTTGCAGATTTTCTTGTGCACTTAAACCTGAAGTTCATTTATTCCCAGATGATACCAATTGTACTTGTGGGTTGTGTAGCTTAACACTAAAAAGCCCCTGATGGGTGCAAGTAAACTGTTGCAAAAATGCTCATGAGATTGCTCTTGTTCTGAATCTTATATCCAGAGAGAATAGTTCAGATTCTCTGAAACATGAGCAGTCATTACATTATCACACCAAATGGATATCAAACAATAAATACATCAAAGGTGAAGGATGGCATTTTTCTAAATAAACAATATTTGTTTCGTAATATAAGAATAAACCAGAAATAACTCAGATGAGAAACATTATTCCTTTGTGATCATAGACCATGCAGGGAATTTCTTAGAGTTTGAAGGCAGGGAATTGGGGTTAAAATTTTCCTTTTGCTTGATCCTGCATCATTTGACATATCTATCGGAATTTGAAATTTTGCAGATTATTATTTTTGGCTTCCTGATCATGAAATAAAATCCATTTATGTAATAAATAATATATAATGTTATTGTTAAATCACTGTATTTACATTCGGTATTGTGCCCTCTTATAACAAGATGGGATTCGCAATCAAATCTTAGGACTCTACGGTAATGCACATGAAAAGTCACATCAAAGTCAATTTATTCTCCCCTTTCCATTGTGCCCACCTTTGCGAGCAGAAGCTTTATTTCACTTTACCCTCTTGCTGGACTCCTGTCATTCAATGGATCTGATTTGCAGCTCCTTTCCTCGTCTTCATTCTGCGGAAAGTTCATACAGTTCTCTCTTAAATTTTCCTCTGTTGACAACTTAATTGTTTTGAATTTTGATATACCACTGAAAATGCCACCATCTATGTTTTTTTTTCCTAAACTGGAGAAGTTAGTGCTGAACCATACCACAAAAAGGGAAAAATGTACATCTCAGGACCTCATCAAAGATGCCCCATTTTCCACTGCTGCTGAGAGTTCATGTCAGCTGTAATAACTTCAGCAAGTAGTACAATTGCTCATCATGCCATTCCAAAACACTTGCCTTACATATCTGCATTTTCATGTTCGGGGTCAGGAATCGGTTGCTATGCTGTGAACAGCTGCAATTGTATATGATGGAAGTTTTCAACCAATGGATACACAAGTTCATTGGGGTCAGTAAAGACCAAGAGTAGCAGGAACAAAGACAGATCAAGTTCTTTCAGTTGACCACCTTCCCTGAAGAGTACTATGCAATGATTGGAACCCATGCTGTGCTTGCATGATGTTTCATACACGGATAGGAAAATCTCAGTCTTCCAATATTTGAATAGTTTGCAAGCAATAGCTGTAAATCACATAGGCCAAGTTCTATCCAGACAGGGCAATTAGTTATCAAAGTATCTGCCGGTAATAGGAATCTCAGTACATGTATACAGTTCCTCAGAGGGAAAGAAGCAAGTGCTGTGTAAGTGACTTATGCCTTTTCTGGTCCAGTAAGATGAATGGGCACCAAGTGGTTTGATGCAATTGATTTAACAGAGGACTTGAGAAATCAAGCAGTATCAACTTTACACAGCACCTTTCATGTAATAAAAGTACAAATCCAAATACAACTTTGGCTACTAATAGCAGAAGATACGGGAAGGGAGTCGAGTGGCTGTGCATGGGGAAAATGAAGAAAGAAGTAGCAAGGTAGCGTGATTGTAAGATGATAGTCTAGAGTGTGGCTAAAGTTGATTGAAGTCCCTGTCACCAAGATAGATCATTATATGTGTTCTTCTTTGGCTATACCGAAAATAGCTGCAATCTTAAGTAATTAATAATTTTCTTTAGAAAGTACAGGCTTAACCATGAGTGATAGGGAGGAATCAACTTCTATGGTATTTCTTAAGAACTGATACAGATCTAGTCTTGGTGCCCCAAAAACACTAACGTCAAAGAGTCAAAATGGATCTCATCTTCGAAATTCCATCAAAATCCATGATTCTGCCATATGCGGTTCGGGCATTGCTATTTTTATTACTAACCTTCGTTTCTCCAACAAGTCATGCACCCAATCTGCTGTTTTGAGGTGATCTAATTTTTAAGAGGAAAAGATGGTGTTGGTCCAGAGTTGGAGAGGGACAATGATGTCCTTACTGTAAATTAAGTAATTTAAAAAATCTTACGGAAATTTGTTTGTAAACAAGAAAATCTGCTGATGCAATACACTAAAGTGCTAGAGAAACTGAGCAGGTCACACAGCATCCATAGGAAGTAAAAGGCTGTCAATATTTCAGGGCTTTTGTGCATTGTGGAACTTGTTTGTTGCATCTGAACCTGACCAGTGGATCATTTTCAATTAATTAAAGAAAATCATGGAGGTTTTTGAATTATGCTGTGAGAGTTAGTTTGAGGATGGTGAAGTCACTGCAAGGACTATATCATATGATTTATCATTGATTTTTTTAAAACAAAATTTTCAGAGATTGTTGGACTATGATTGCAAATTAATTTGAAGATTGAATTCCTAATAAGGAATTATGTTCAGTCTGATACTTTTGAGTTTGGAATGACTGAAAGTGATACTCAGCTATAGGCTTGTTCAGAACACAAAGTAAACTGGAAACAATAGTGGGATACTTGGAAGTCTTGGGTGGCAAAATGTAAATATGGGTCAGTTTGCAAAAATGTGGTGATGCAGAGGACTTTCCTAAAACCTAAAACAGATCGACATGTGCAAAAAAAAATAGGGGAGGGGCTGAGGCCAAAATGGCCAAAACAGCACAAATAGATGCCCAAGAACTTTTGTGCAATGAAGGTCCAGAATGTACAAAGTATTTGGACATCTTCAAAGCTCAGAAAATCTGCAGAAAAGAACAAAATGCAGTGCCTGTGAACAGAAAAAAAAAGCTCAATGGAGAACAGTAAAAGTCCCATTTGATGAAATTATTACAGAGCTAAAACCATAATTCAATTCAGCATCCTCTGAAATATTTGAGAATTGCACATTTTGGATGAGAATTCAGATGCCATTTCACAACAGTGTACACTGTTCCCCAACAAAAAAATAGATTTCTTTCGATTTCTGGTACTTGTCCCTACACCCAACACTGATTACATCCACTTCCTTTCGATTAAAGGTGTAGTTCTGGGATATTGTATAAGCACCATTTGTTGGGTACATGGAACAGTCCTTGTTAAAGGTTTCTTTGGGATAACTCCCCCAGTGCTTTATAACCATATAACCGTTTACAGCACGGAAACAGGCCATGTCGGCCCTTCAAGCCCATACCGGTTCACTTGAACAACTCCACTAGCTCCTCCGCAAACTCCTGAGGAAGTAGAGGCTTTCTTCCATGTCTCACATCACAGGTAATGATCAAAGAACAGATCTATGCTCTTCCAATGCATTACATAAGAACATAAAGACATTAAAAAATGGGAGCAGGAGTAGGCTATCTGGGCCACTGAGCCTGCTCCGCTATTCAATATGATTAGGCACCATCACCATCTGCCTGCCTTTTACCCATATCCCTTAATTCCCTTAATTGACATCTAAAACAGTGTTGCATCCTGTTCCCAAACAGAACTTGGAAATGTCATCACTATTTCTGTCAAGTTCTACCCTGCTGTAACATTTCTGTGGTCCACATCCAACATTTTGCTTTCTTTCTGGATAATTTTGCCTTCATCTCAGCAGATATACTTGCCATGAACATTCTTTATAAGCCTAAGATCCTCCCACAAGTTAAGTTCAAGTTTTGAACATCTTTTCTTTCTTCTACTTCTTTGGCTTGGCTTCGCGGACGAAGATTTATGGAGGGGGTAAAAGTCCACGTCAGCTGCAGGCTCGTTTGTGGCTGACAAGTCCGATGCGGGACAGGCAGACACGGTTGCAGCGGCTGCAGGGGAAAATTGGTTGGTTGGGGTTGGGTGTTAGGTTTTTCCTCCTTTGCCTTTTGTCAGTGCGGTGGGCTCTGCGGTCTTCTTCAAAGGAGGTTGCTGCCCGCCAAACTGTGAGGCGCCAAGATGCACGGTTTGAGGTGATATCAGCCCACTGGCGGTGGTCAATGTGGCAGGCACCAAGAGATTTCTTTAGGCAGTCCTTGTACCTTTTCTTTGGTGCACCTCTGTCACGGTGGCCAGTGGAGAGCTCGCCATATAACACGATCTTGGGAAGGCGATGGTCCTCCATTCTGGAGACGTGACCCATCCAGCGCAGCTGGATCTTCAGCAGTGTGGACTCGATGCTGTCGACCTCTGC